>NW_016690410.1:502935-510981 GCF_001604755.1 Lepidothrix coronata | reverse complement strand
CCGGGCTCTTCTTGGTGGTCCCAAGAAATAGGACAAGAGGCAACAGGCAGAAATGGATGCACAGGAAGTTTCACCTGAACATTAGGAAAAACTTTACTATGCAGGTGAGCACACATTCGAACAGGCTTTCCAGAGAGGTTGTAGAGTCTCCCTCACAGGAGATATTCAAGAACCATCTGGATCCAATACTGTGCAATGTGCTCTAGGATAACGCCGCTTGAGCAGGGAGGTTGGACCAGATGACCCACTGTGGTGCCTTCCAACCTTACCCATTCTGGAACTCTGTAAAGACAGCAAGGTTAGCAGTCTTCCAAGGTTGGAGGCTCAAATTTGAGCCCTAGCTATCACACTTGACAGCCCAGCCACCCTTATCAGAAACTGCTGGCTGAGCATGCTACCCTAACAGCAGGTGAAACATCAGTCTGTCAATCCCTCGCTTCCCACCATGGTGACTTCTGGTGAAAGGGTAACAAAGGGACGCTAACTTCCTGAGCAACACCAGCACGTCTCCTGAGTCAAAATCCTCTGAGCAGCCATAGTTAACCCCCTAAAGACCAACTTTAGTAGGGAAAAAGAGAAGTCCATTACATCAACACCTAAAGCTTGCGTATTTCCTGGTTTCACTTACAGGATGCAATGGCATCCTCTCAGCTTCTCCAAGTGGGGAAAGACTGAGGCTTATCACAGCCACAGTAAACCAATTTGGGACACAAGGTACAAAAATGGGCAGAAATGTCATCCTGAAAAGATTCCCAAAGCTTGGATGCCAATCCAAGGATGGTCAAACCTTCCAAACTTGTAAAAATTATTTGACAATTCACCCAAGGACAGTCTTCTGAGACTTTGCCTAATGGCAGTACAGTTGTAAGGTAGGAGCACAACGGCAGCTTGCTTTCCCTTGAATTTGGGAACTTCCCACAAAGGTCATAAAGTGCAAAAGCAAGCGGGTAATGAAGGAGGAGAGCATCTAAGCACAATGGTTTTAAAGCTCAGAAAGCTGTAGATTTGGGTGGTGAATGCAGATCAATTCTTACTGTATCCAAACTTGATGCTCATTCTCTACTTACAGGACTAGGGATCTGATTCTATGCTCACACCTAACTAAATTTTCACTAGGTTTCAGTGATAGCACACTGGACCTCTTAAATAATGCATGTACCACACAAGCCAGAATACATACAGACCTGCACAGGCACAGACCAGGGTTGACAAGGCAGAAGTCTGGTCTGTGCCTGGCAGCCCCACATCATCTGATGGCATTAGAGCAAGAGTGTACAGGACACTTGTCCTTGACACAGGGTCCATGCACAATGCAGCCTCAGGGAGCTTCCACACTAGTCACCACCTGCGACACCTATCCTGGGTCCATACCTGCAAGGAGCTCTGGTCAAACACCTAAGACAGAGCACTGCACAGTCCATTAAGCAATTAGTATGCTGGTACAAGGCTCAACCAAGACCAGGCAGCTGCACATGGTCCCCAAAGGCCTACAAAACATATTTAAACCCAGAGTTTGCAAGGTTGGCTTTCTGCCCATGCACATGTGTACCAGTCATTGTACCAATCCCCACTGCAGGCTGCAAAGACACCTCTGACAGGCTATGAGTTACCCTTGCAAGGAACAGTGCAAGCTTAACTTTCTCCACTAAACCTGTTAAAATGCAGACCACCTGTCTGAAGCACAAAACCTTGGCACTAATATGAACAAAATGGCTGCAGATACCCACTCCTGCAAATTTTCCTGCATGCTCCCAAGCATCCTGAAGAGCTCCTTCCAAAGATTTTCACAGTTTCACAACCTGAGGCTCCAAGAGACAAACAATGAAGCTAAAGGAGGCAGTCACAAGGCCCAGAAAGAGCGTTCAAAAAAATCCCCATTGCCTCTGCAAAGATACTCTGCACTGAATCAATCCACTACAACCTAAAGCATTGCCCTTATTTTACTTCCAAAAATAAAATCTAACTCTGCCTCCCCCAAGAACCACAGAATGTGCAATCCCCAGAGGAAGAAGTACAGCAAACTTTGATGAAACATCAGCACTCTTTCTAACCAAGTTGCCATCAGCCTGTCCAGAGTGACTGCGCAGAAGTGCAGCCACACGGCAATCTGCCTCTGTGTAACACATACAAAAGACTTCACCAGAGTCTGGTATACAGATCCCCAGCCCCCAGCTCAGGCAACAAGGGCTGCTACTTTTCCCAGATCCTTTCTTTAATTTGGGGCCAGGTGCTACACTTCCCACAGTACTGGTGCCAATCCAGAGTAACTGCTGAATTCAGGAGGTATCCCTTGGTTCATAATTTTGACAAATCAGGATCTGGTATTTTTTTCCTAACTCACTCATCATGGCTCCATTTTTATCCCATTGTATATGGCTCAAAAAATCCTGCTTGTATTTGGCAGGAAGGGCTTACAGAGTCCTTATCCTGAATCTGTGATCCTCAGTTTTATTTTGAACACTAAAAAAAGAACTTAAGAATAATCTGGAAAGACACGGGTCAATGCAATGAGCCAGTCTGAAAAAATTTCAGCTCAGATTCTGGCCTTAAGGACCAGAAGGGAGGGAAATGCAAATAACTAGCTGAAAGGCATTTTAGGTAAATCATGTTTGTACAGTACCTAGCACAGTGGGGTTCTAGCCTGGCAAGGGCTGGGAGACTAGAGATTGTACACATACAAAGGTAACTAGGCAAATGCCTATGTAGTTAAACATGAATCCCGTCAAAAATAAAAAATTCTAAAGAACAGAGTTATACACCTTTGTGTGTTATCTGAATTGTGCAGGCTAATTCTGAGTGCAAAGGAACACGACTTTAACTAAGAGGAATACGGCTTAGGCCAGTTCCTCCTGACCACACTGGCTGAAAGGAAACTGACCCAGCATAATAAACGACACAAGTTTCCAGCTTCTCAAAGGCCCCGTTAGCAGTTACCTGAAGGGTTCAAAAAACAACCGAGACAAAACCGGCTGTTCTTACCTTTAGCTGGAAAGGTTGAATTTCGTTCAAACTCTGGTTCCTGAGCTTTTTGGTGAGGATCTTCAGCATGGTACAAATGCGAGGAGCCAAGAAAGGGTTAAGCACACACACACACACGCACGCATCTACATCTGCCGAGCCGCTGCTACGCTCGGAGGAGTTCCGCAGAGCTCGCATCCAGCACCCCAGGTACAGGCGGCGGGCGGGGGGGCCGGCTCCGGACAGCCGCTCCCAGCTGTGCCCCTTCCCTCTCCGGCACCGCACTCTATCCTACAGCCCTGCGTGGTGGGAGGCACAGGGAATCCCTCTCCAAAGCCTAAAGAAAAAAATTAAACACCAAACTTCCTCTGCCTTCCACCCCCTCTCCAGCTACGCTTCAGAGAGGAGGGAGGTACCAGCTGGCAGCGTGCGGCAGGGGACAAGAGACGCGGGGCGCAGAGCGCTCACTGCGGGACGGCAGAGCCCCCCGGGCGAGGCGCCGGGCTCCGCTCATGGCAGCGCTCCCACCCGGCCAGCCCCGGGCGGGCACCGCATCCCATCCGCCCAGCTGCCGCCGCCGGGCGCCGCCACCCCGGGGTCCCTGCCGGCCGCCGCGACGGGAAACTTGTAACAAACGGCGCGGCCGCCGCGGCGCACATTGGCCCGACGGGGCGGGACGGGGCGGGACGGGGCGGGGACTCCGCTTAAAGGGTCACCGGCCCTTCCCGGGCGGCGTTCCCTGGGTCCCCGACCTGGGCGGGCTTTGCTCTGGCTGTAGCAGACTGGTAGCTGCCTGTGCGCTACCGCATCCTGGCTCGTAGCCCGCCCGCGCCAGGAGGGTAACGGGATGCCGTGACCTGTCTGTCCTGTCCTGCGATTCAGAGCGTTCAGATCCATAGAGAGGGCTCGTGTGTCCCGTCTCGAGTCCCCGAGCCACCCCAGGAGCTTGCAAGCGGCCTGCAGCAGCAGGGAAGCACGCCACTGCCTTTCCTCACAGCCGAGGACAGCACCAGCTCCTGCTGCACCAGCTCGGACACAACCGAGGTGGTCCATTTCCATCCCAGTCCTCCAGCACCTCCCTGGCAAAGCAGGCAGGAGAGTTATTGGGGACTAACTGATAGGCTCCCAGCCGCTTCGAACCCACAGGAAGCTGCCGACACGTTTGCCAGCAGTAACAAAACAGGGCTTTCACCCACTGCCAACTCCATGCCAGTGATAAATTCCCCATGTCTAGGTGAAAGGTGCCTTTTGCCCATTGCCAGTCCTTTGGGGCCAGCAGAGCCTTTTATCCCAACCTTCCTCCTGGAACCGATTCGGAAGCGTTGTGGAGGTCTCTGCTTGTGTACAAATTCCAGAGGAGCACAGGCTGGTTAACGTATTGGTTCCCTGTTCGCAGCCAGCAGGCCTGTAACAAGATAAGGAAAGAGCACTCATAAAATGCTGACTGTGGAAAAGAAAGGGAACGTCTTCGCTGCAGGGGAAAGGGCCTCAGTTCAGCTCCAGTTAGCAATGTATATTTTCTTGAAGGATTACAACAGCCAGAGTTTGAGCCAGAAAATTATATTCAATTTTTAAGTTAGTGCCTTCTTAGAAGGTGTCTGCAGTAGGACATTAGCTTTTAAACCATACTTGCTCTGTGAGCTTGTATTCACAGTGTGGACTTGTTTTCACCTCTTTTTCCCCCAGTTCACACCAAATTGAAATCACAATCCAACCTTACCTCTCTTATGTCTCTAAGTCACCACACATTTTTATAGATACTTCTACTTTCCTTATTGCATGAATACAAAAAACCAGGGAATAGTGCACATGAGCAGATTGCTGGTCTGGCATCCTGTGTCAAACAGGAGAGGGTAAAATGCCAAATGAAAACAGAAATCCTCCATATAGAGATGCAATAATATATCTAATGTTTGATGAGAATTACTCCTGTTCCTTAACCAATAATCAAAGTATATCCCAAAACCCAACAACTGAGACTCTCTTATAATTTCTTCTTTTTTTTTTTTTTCATATAAAGCCAAATTCCCCAAGCCATTATTCATTACTTATTCCAGAACTGAAGCCACTGGCTTTCCTCTTAATGGTCTGTAAGATACGACCCATAAACCACAGTCAGCTTAAACCACTGGATATGATTGCTTTCCCATATTTGAGCTCTTGGAGTTCAAGCACTGGGACAGGCACATGCCAGAGCCCAGTTGTTTGTCTCAGAAGAGATGAAGCTGAAGAAGTTCCCTGAAACTGAGGAGAGTAGAACCTGCCATCCCATTTGCAGTACCTCACAGCCTCTACCTGAGCTCACATCATCCCACTAAGGCACAGAACAGCAGCAGGGGTCGCAGCGTGGTGGAGGGTTCATGCTAGGCCTCCTAACCAGCTGCAGGGCCAAGTCTGCCCAGGGCAAGCTGCAAAACCAAGTGCCAATAATGCTTTGTCATGGCACTTGTGATGTGAGAGAAACCAGTACTTTAAATCCTGCTTCTGCAAACTTTACCTACATGTGTTTCAGCAGATACCTGCAGAACAGCTATTTCTTTCTTGCTTTGTATATCATATAACCAGAACAGCCAGGAACACCAACTTTGGGTACACCCAGGCCTTTTGTGGTCTAGTTATACACACCTGGTCCCAGTGTTTGCTCAGACTGTATATCCATGAGCATCTCTGTTCCAGCAGGCTCAGGAGAAACTCACACCCTCAAGTCCCTCTCCAGCTAACCTTGCGCCTTGCACTGGTGAAGTACCACGGCCTCTCTCTTGAGCCACAACTGCAATGCAGGAGCAACTGGTTGACAGATCACAATGTCTCCGTTGATTCACAGCATCCAGCATCTCCTCTGAATGAGGCACAGTGACACACTGCCGCAACCAGCGACAAACAATTTAGCAGACCCCCAGAGGAAAAGAAACCCTTGCAGAAAGCATAGCTGTAACCTACTGCTACAACTCTTAAGTGACCTGTGCCCCGAGAACAAGGTTTGACATGCTAGATGGGTTCCCAGTAGATGACAAGTTAGGCTGCTGAATCTCATACTGAAAAGAAAAGTTTCCTGAGGGATCTGGAGGTTTTCCTGCTCCATGCAGGTACAGGTTGCAGAACGCTACCAAGTAACAAGGATAGCAACATATTTTCCAGGGGTAAGTAACAGTATTACTCCCAAAGGTGAAACCTAAGTCAGAGGAAGGTTACTTGACTTTCTGAAGGTCACTAAGGAAAGCTGTGGAAGATCCAAGAATAGAAGTGGTATCTCCTGGCCCCTAGCCATAAGCTCCGAGACTGTAATATAGCCACTTACTAGATCACACTGCTGGAGCTATGCAAAATTCAGTGGTTTCACTTCCCAAGCATCTCATGTGATCACTTTACTTTGGTTTTGGTTCCTGTGGGTTTCTCACCCATGGAGTTTTGATCTGCCTACCGGATTCAAACCAAATCTCAATCTCAAACCTATTCCAAGTTTCCTCTGGTCACATGAGAAAAGCATGAAAAATGCATCACATAACATTTAGGGTAAGCCCACACTCCTACTCCAGCATTGCTTGAAGATCTCTTTAAATTCCTCATGGCCAGACAAGGAGCAGAAAGGAGGCAAGTGGCAAGTTTCCCCTGCAAGAACACATGGCATTGTGGTGACATGGAGAGGAAAAGGGTCTGTGAGCTGATGCAGGATCCTGGTTCACTTCCACAATATCCACGTTCCTGCCTGCTGCTGCCAGGGGGAAGACATCTCTGGATGCCTGGTGTGCCACGTGTTATTTTCCTTAGGAGACATTCCTCTGTGGGAATCCCGGCCAAACTGTGTAATAGGGGAGGCAGGCAGTGAAGACAATGTGGTGAGGATTGGTTTAATGTACAGATTCCCTCTGGGCTGTGTTTCCTGTTGTGCTTAGAGGACAAGCTAATGCCTTTTGCAGTTTATCCTGCCCAAGGTGTACCACTGACAGTGCCAGATGCAAGAACAGGAATGTGTGTGGGTGCAGAAGGCCTCATTAGGCAGGCCTGGCCAAGCCCTCTCAAAAGGCAAGTGATGCTGTTTTCACCCTTTGAAGTCACCTGGGTATCTGCTCGGCCCTTCTTACACACTGAACTGCTCTTTGGTCTCCCTTTTCCACCCACTATGCCATAGCAGGATCATGCTGCATCTGAGCACACACTTATCTGAACATCCCGAGGTTGGAGGCAAAAAGACAGCCAGGGAAGAGGTTCAAGTGCCATCTATTGGGGATCTTCCCTCATTACACCAAGAGAGACGGATGAGCCGGAAAAACCCCATCCATCCCCTCTCCCTTATGGCCTTAACTGGGAGATTTCTGAGTCAGACACTGGAGCTACAGGAAGTGCCAGGCGTAGAAGGAACATCTGTCTGCCAAGGACAATGCTAAAAGAGGATAGCAAGGCAGGAGCAGGATGAAAGCTGAGCCTGGAGCTTGCTTGGAGGGAGATGTCGGCCCAAAGCCAGGCACATCTCGCATGGTACCACAGAACAGGACCATCCACCAACTGATTCAACCATAGTCCAATGTATATAGATAAAAGCAGAGGAGAAGGGCAGTCCACAAAAATAATGAGAGTTGTTTCCAGAACTGCATGACTGACAAAACAAAGAACCCCAAGCTTTGTCCCTGAGGCAACCACCAATCACTTCTAGCAGGTACCACAGAGCACCTTCTCCTCCCAGTGTGTGAACTGATGAGCCTGTGAGTTCATCCTGAAGGGATCATCTCTGACTTTGCCTCTGTGCTATGTCTGCCCTCACATGGGCCAAACTAAGCCGAGTCCTCACCACACAAACCATAAACACACCCCATGCTCCAGCTGCAGGGGTGAAGTTGCAGTGCACACAAGTGCTCTCCAGGCTCTGGCTGTGTGGTCTTTATACCAGGGGTGTGGGGCAGGCAGTGGGTAAACATCCCACACACGAAGGAGCCCTTCACTAAGGCTACAAGCAACCAAAGGTGAGAACTGCCCAATGTTACCTTAAAGCCCACAAACTGTCCCAGAACTGAGCCAGCTGCTGTCATACAAACACTTTGGACATTGAGGGAGAATCAGGAAGGGCTGGTCAGAGATGGCTGAGGCTGACGG
>NW_016690410.1:375192-502853 GCF_001604755.1 Lepidothrix coronata | reverse complement strand
CACATCTGAGCAATGAACTGCCTAGGATACATGTTTTTGCAGTTTTTGACTGCCATGAAAAGAGGAAAAGAAGCAGAAAGAAAATTGGAAAGAAAGGTGTTCAGAAAACCTTGCTATTTGGTAGAGAAACAATGACCACACCAGCACAGGCAACATGACAGACATAAGGAAAAGAGATGATCCTCCTAACAGCACTTCTGGGCAGCCCCATCTCTGTTATAATTCCCTTGCTGCCCATTCTCTCCCTGAAAATTGTTAGGGCCAGTTGGAAAGTCAGCATGTGGCTAATACAGTGAGAACCAGGGAGAGCAGGATTACCATGGCCATTTACACTGTGCTTCTCCTGCTGCTACTGCAGAATTTGTTCCTCTGCAAAAGGCCCTGGAAGGGGCCCCATGACACCCACTCAGTAACGGGCTGCTGCGACAGCACTCACAGGGCCAGCAGTTTAGCATGGCCAGCCAGAAGCTCCAGGGTAGCAGGGCAGCCTGGCTCCTCAGAAATGCAGGCAAAGACAAGTGATGATTTCTGTTTTGGATAGCTTTTTCCTTGTAATCCCTGAAGAAGAGGAATTGTCTCATCTGACCTTTCCTTCAAATAGAGTCACTGCACCTCACTCACCTATATTCCTTTTCAAACATCTTCTCAATAATAGTCCTCAGATGGGATCACCAGTGGTTCTGAGCCCTAGCCACAAGCCATCAGTCCAAAGATGAAAGAACCATCCAGTCTACCAGCCTGCCTCAAACTACAATGCTTAGAAGGGGAGCATCAGAGAGAAAAGGCCCAGGATCCTGAAAAAATGGCATATTTTCTTAAGCAAAAGTGCTAGGAAATGAGCACACTCAGTCTCTGCAGAGGAAGGGAGAAAATATTATTGTGGTTGCTGGTTTGATGGGGGGAAATTCCTTTCTGGAACTTCCTGGCTGGCCAGACAGCCTCTGGGCTTATCCCAAGTATATAAATAAAACACAGCTTTCAACATCAAAGAGGTTTCCCAGTTCCTCTAGTTGGGCACCCCATCTAGATCTGTATTTGTGAGTAGTTTCAGTGCTTCTAAGGGAAGTGAAAAAAAAGACAGGTTAGTATCACCAGGGAATGAAATTCCAGGAAGAATTTCCAGGAGGTGTAAGTTTGAACTTGATGCCTTATCATGAGTACAGTGCATGGATTAGGAGAGCAACAGCCAGGCTGCACACATGCTGTGCCCTGGTTGGGGCAGCAGCCTGGGGGACTCCTGGCCACAGTGCCCCACTGTGAGCTTGGCTAGACATCTCAGACTGACATCAGATGACCAGAAAACGCCAGCCAGGCACTGGTAATGTTTCACAGAACTGTTAGGACTCCCATCTGCCTCACTGCACCTCATCTCCAGCTGCTGCCAGGCTCCAATTGATTACTGGGGAGGGAAGACAGTTCTGGGTCCACTGAAGTCAGTGCATGAACCTGTGCTACTGAGCTGCTCTTAGCACGGGAGGCTGTGAGAGGAGCATGAGTAGTGCCTAAGGCCTCTGTGGGAGTGCCAGCACAACAGAATCCCCAGAGAAAGGCTTGCAGGTAAAATATACAGCCCTTAAAATAACTGTAGAACTGAAAATGACTGAGGATTTGTGATCACAAAGCAGCCATAAGCCAACAGAAGGCCTCCAAGCATCCAGTAAAACTGTGCTGTGAGGAACAGAACAAGACAACTTGTCCTCACAAGCCTCTGCCTCAAAAGCTCAGATTGCTAGACTGGCCAAGGAAGGAGTAACCTTAGATAATTTTGTAATGAGAATAAATCATGAGCATGTCATTTACTCCTCACTTTCTAAACTCCATGAGTGCACATTGCACCTGTATATCCTCCCCAACTCTTCTAGAGGCCAAGACCAAATGATGAAACCTTTATCAGTTTCTCACAGATAAGAACAGTTGTTTGCAAGCTATCCACCAGAAATTCCACTTGAAACAGCTCTCCAGGCAGCATGGCTGTGTAAACAAAGATGAAAATGGCCTTGGGAGGAAGGAAATAAATTTGGCATCAGTAACTGAGTTCTGCATGCAGGCACGCTAGCACTAAAAAAAAAAAAAGTGGTCAGAAAGTGGGTTGCAAGAGAAGATGGGCTATGCCAAAGGGCTGATAAAGGGTGGGGATGAAATATTTTCATGGAGATCTTATCATACATCACTCCCTTATGTCTCTGTTTCCAACCTCGTGAGAAGCCCCACCTGTACCGTGCCGGACACCTTCTGGGCCTGCACTGCCCACCGGCCGGCCCCAGGGGGCGCAAGAGACCGCGGCTTTGCCCCTCTCCCCGTCCCAGCGCACGGCCGGGACAAGGGACGGCGGGAGGTGGGAGTGCTCGAGCTTCCCCAGCTCTGCCGGCCTGTGTGTTCTCCCGTATGGGCTGAGGGCAGAGCCGGGATTGCCGCGTAGCAGCAACGAGCTGCTCCATGCTGACGAGCACATGTCCAAGCAGGAATCTGCGCTCTAGTAGCCAAAGATCTGGGTGTCTCACGCAGCGAGCCAGGGTGCCGAACCCAGGCTCTGGCTCTGCACGCTCAGCTAGCCAGGTTGCCAATGCCAGGCTCTCTCTGCACGCTCCCTTCTCAGTGCTTAAGCTCGAGGACAGTGCAGAAGGCAAGAGTGAAAGGACCAGGCCTGCCACCGAATTCCACCCTAGAATGACCTCTCCTCGTCCAAGTGCATGAGAGGTGGACACAGAGCCTGACACAGGTTACACCTCCACATCAGTCTCCTAGCCCTCAAAGGCAAACCCAACTGTGGTCCACACACCTGAGGAGGGAATGCAGAGACAAATTCTCAGTCTTAGTTTCCACACCACAGCCAGTATTCCTAGAGGCATTAACAAGTAATTTTCTGGAGCCTGATTTTGAAAAAACTCTCCTCTTTCTCTGCCAGATCTATTCAAACGTATTCTAGCTCCCCGCTAGATGGGTAATGGGCCCAGATACACGGCATCAAATCCTCTAAATAAACCTGCTCACGCATCACAAAGAAGCACATATAGAAGGTGTGTGGGATTCCATCTCTGCAAGACCTGTGTAGCAAATTGCAAGCAGAACAGGACAGACAGATTCAGTCATAAGGATCAAGTGTTCATCTCATCACTCCTCAGCCCTCATCTTTTCTCCCTTGCAAACCCAAGTGATGACTTCTGAAGAGCCAGCCTAATTTGCTTATATATGGCAGACACTCATCATACCAGCAGATAAATGAGTTTTCAGTATACTTCTGATAACTACTGTTATCACCAGTCTGTATCATCATCACAGTATCAGAGCTGTCCCAACACAGGCTGAGTTGGGATGGTTGGATACTTGGATCACATAATGCATAGTAGAGCAGCAGCCCCACCTGATGGAGCAGAGTCACACAGATAAGAAGAGACACATTATGTCAGTGTTCATCCCAGCCCTGGCCTGTGTATCCTGATGCTAGTGTGGTGTCCACATTGACAGAAATGAAGCTCAAGTCATGGCAAGAGTCAGGCTAAGCAGGTAACAGCCAGGAAGAGTTAGGAGAAGAAAGAGCTATGATTAGACCAGACAGATGGGTCAGGAAACATATGTTACTGGAAGCACTGTAATTGGTATCCTGACCAAAGGAGTTTTGTTCCTTCGTATCCCTGCAGGTTTGCTGCTATCAGTCAGACACCTTTCTGTGCTGTTCTTCAGAGGACATAGAAAAGCTCCAAGGTCAAGTACATTCATGTACTAGAAACTCAATAGCACCATTCCCAAGAAATGTTATACCATAAGGATCAGTATAACTGAATACACCTGCAGGGATGTTCCCTTCAAAATCTAATCAGTCCCTCCATAATTTCATATAGCAAAATTAGTGTAATCTTTAGATCTCCAGGTTTTACCTGAAGACAAAGGAAGTTGTTTTCTACAAAGCCTGATGAAAATTAGCCAGGCTTCTTACTGGTTTGTATGTTGGTTTTTTTCCTCTTACATTTTAGATGAGTTTCCCCTTAAAAAAAATTCAAAAACTTAAGAAGTGTTAATTAAACAGAGCTCACTATTTTTATATACCACTGTCATGAAGACAGCAATAATAAAACTGCATAAGTACAACCCACTTTACCTTCCACCAGATTTTTCCTATTTAGGGAAAACACGAGAGGGTCGCTAACACCAGAAGGCAAGGCTTTTTAGCCAAGGTGATAGAAGATTTAAAGGCCCAAAGCCCATGTCCACAAAAAAACAAGGTTCTATAAAATGGATCTTGGGAGAAATCAAGTATCTAAGTCCAGGCATGCAGCCCTTAAAACCCTGCCTAATCCCTTGGGCTCATAGACTATGTCTATACCAGTAAATTAAACGTGCCCAGGACTGTTCCCTGGCACTAAGAGCCCTGGCACAGGATGGTTTGCACCAGTAACATTAAAGTCTTTTATCCTACAAGCAGGGCTATTTGGATCCAAGTAGTTGTTTGGAACAGCCCCTGGCCCACAGTAACTCCCTCAGTCATGCCTGGGAATTGTTTGGAAAAGCATTAACTGGCATAGGCCAAAACCATGGCAGGAATAAATTAACAGGAATCAGTTATTAATTTCTAGAGAATGGAATTGTAGTGCCCCAGATACAGATTTGCTGATACACATAATCCTAAAATCCTATTGTGTGCACATATATTATCCATATATACATATATATATTATATATACTTATCTATATAATATACATTTATATAGAATATTTGGCCCTTATACCGATGCTTACAAGGATCAAGTTTGGTCTACACAGGAAGAATTTCTTGACAAAAGTGTGGCAGATAGATGTTTATGTTGCTGGTTGAGCAGCCATCAGCAGTTCTTACTTTCAAGTGTCTTCATACCTCCCTTCCAGGTTAACGTGAATTTGTAGCTTCTCAGACACTACAATTTTATTCTGAACAACTGGAAACATTTGGGGGCAATTTTCACATTCATTTGCACAACTGGAGTGTATATTTGCCCATGCTTAGAGGTGTTTGTCTGGAGATTGCCTTTGCTCTTGAGGTTTGCCGTGAATCTCTAACACTGCCTCAGGTCTATCCTGTACATAATCTGGCAGTTCCCAGCGTAAAGCCCAGGACTCTCCTGTGACTGAGCATCTCATGTCCACCTTGGCAGAAAGGAACCTGAACCACCAGCTCTACCTGCTCCTCGTGGTAAACAACTCTGCTGCTCTTCAGAGCTGGAAGCCATCAGTCTGTCCTGTCTGCCTGACATCAGTCACACAATGTCATTTTGCAGGGACAAACGGGACACGCAGGGACGATGGGATTGGCACAGCAATTGTGGGACCATTCCTGTAGCACATACAGGACCTTGAGTGTGTCCCAAATTACAAAGTACACTTTGATTTCCCCTGGCAGTAATAGCTGGTTGTCCCTAAGACTAGTCCAGACAAGTCATGTGAAGGCATAGGGTATTTATTTACAGGCTTAGCCTTTGGACCACTTCTGCTTATCCATGGAAAGGATGGCATCCTCCATCCACACAGTGATTTTGCTCCAGCATGAGCAGTAGCTGGTCTTGACTTTTACAGGAAAGAGCCTCAGTCACAAAGCCAAAATCCTGTGCTGTAAAAAAGGAAACCTTTTGTTCATATCAACTTGTCCATATAAATGGTATCATATAAATTGTTCATATAAAACAATATACTGTGCACATCTTAGGTGCAGAGGACAGCCTCTGAACGGTTTGGACAATATCTGGATTTAGGTTATGTTTCACTGTACTAGAGGTGTCTGAATCAGCCTTAGCTAAAAACCCTGCCTCAGCACCTGACTGTGCAGTGTGTGCAACACTGGGATGGTCACAGAAGCCTTTTGCTCTGTGCCGTGGGTCTTTCATTTCGGCATAGCAGTCTGAGCTTGGAAAGCCTGTCAGCAGGACGCTGGAGCTGACTTGCCTGGCCCACGAGCCATGCCGACACCTATAAACCAGCTGGGCATATACAATGGACAGGCTAGGGAATAGCACCCTGCCAGCTGCAGTCAGTGCCAAGGGACCAGAGAAGCCAAAGCCCGGGGCTCGTCTCCACACTGCCCACAGCCCGCGTGTGAGCGGGAGGGCATATCCTCACAGCTGGAGACCTGAGCCAGAAGCCAGAGAAATATACTCCTTGATTGATGCCGCTGAGTCAAAAGGAAATGACCCAGTCTTAGATATCCCTGCAGGAAGTGCTGCAGGGATGGAGTCACACGCAGGCACGGCCTTGGCAAGGCGCTCTGGAACAAAGCCGCCGAGCCGTGCCCCGCGCGGGCGGCAGGGAGGGCTCCGGGAGCCGGGGGGCAGGACGGAGGGCGAGGGACGCCTGGCTCATCCCCGAGCTCCCGGGAGAAGCCCTTGTCCCGCTCTTTCCCGACGCTCCCGGCAGGGGGCAGCAGCGGCGCGCGCACTGGCGCGTCACCAAACCATCCCCGTCCCTTCTCCCTTGGCGGGGATGGAGCATCTCCAGGTTTTCTGTCACGACACTAGGGCGGTGGCATTGAGCCCAAGGGGAGCGTGGCCTCGGCTGCCTCCTCATCCCAACGCACTGATCCAGGGTTCGAGTTTGTGGCTGCCTTCACAAACCCTTTTCTGAGCATTCCTCATCCCGGTGCAATCCCTTCTGGTAACAGTTGGGACATTGGGGCTGGTTGCAAGACTGCGTGTGCATGTCCCTGCCAAGATTTTCCCATTGTCACAGCTCACTGAGTTCCTTCCCCTTCCTCCACCCACCAAATCCTGCTGGGTTACTGGAAAAGCTGCAGTTCGAATGTACCAGTGTCTTCAGGCCACCTATCGCATAAAGGGATTTTTCCAGGAAAGGCACATAACACAATCACAGTCATTCCCAACTTCTTTGCCATTTGAAACTTCTTCTCCCTTACTGAAAAGGAGTGGTAACCTATTTCAACAGCACAAGCTACTAGAAAGGCAATAAATAAAAAAAATAAAGTTTGGTGGACCTGTAAGCTCCAGGACACAGCCAAGCTGGCCAACCAGGTCCATATAAAATCCATTCCAGCCACAAACTCTGTCACTTTGTGGTGACCAGCCAGCAGGTGTGCAGATTGCCTAGAGAGTGTCTCCTCCAGCAAACCTTGGGAAATTTGGGGGATACACAAAACAGGATGGGGTGGCACTAGCAAAAAAAAAAAAAACCACACAAAAAAAAAACACCAAAAAAAAAGCACCCAAAAAACCATGAGGGAGACAATGTCTAAGTCTCTGAGCCTCATAATGTTCAATATAGCACCATCCTACCTACCTGTGCAGTGGCTGGTGCTTTCTGATGAAGGTCACTGTATAGGAAGACACTTAAATTATATGTTTAAAGTGACAATTGGATCTTTTTATGATCATGACCTGAAGGAAAACCAGATTCCCTATCAACTAGAGGTGGAGAACACTCTATTAAATAAAAGCAAGGAAGGCAGAATTGTGAGGTTCTTGTTATCTTTCTTAAGGTTGGATTATTCTGTAGTTCTGCAAAAGCCAATTAATTTTTAAATGCCTTGGCTCCCCAAACTGCAAAAATAGGGGAAAATGCCTATCGCACAGAAGAAATGTGAGATTTATTTATACAAATAATACTGGTAAGGTGCTTGGAAGTTGTGAGATAAAGCATGTTAGACAAGAACAAAGTAAATATGGCCGATAGCTTTATCATGAAGTTAGTAGAAAATATCTTTGCCTTTATTATGCTGAGAAATATAAGGAATGAACAGCCTCTTTTTACATTGTGCTTTGCACTCTCTTGCTGAGCATTCCCTGCTAGATAAAACTCAGAAGGACTCAGATGTTTTTGCCTTAGCACATCAGACACAACCCTACGAAGAGTGAAATGCAAACAGAGAAACAACCAGAAGCTTTCTTGTACCATCAAAGATGTAGAAAAAGGAGCAAGAAAAGGTGGCAAACCACAAAGTTTGCCCAACAGAGAGGCCAAAACAGGGGAGAGAAGCATCAAAAGCAGCCACACACATCTGAGAGGAAAGCACAAGTGAGTGGGAGGAAGACAATGCAATAATACAAAAATAAAGCCCCTGGCCCATTTGGGCATGTTCAGATTAAAGGGCAGGGGCCAGCCAGACTGACAACTATCTAGGAGCTCTTCCCCAGGGAATGAGGCATTGAGTGTTTTCTCTATATAATGAAAAGGCTTTAGGCCCTTCTGTTCATGCCAGCTCCCTTTATTATTTGTTCCTCAGTGAACTAGTCTTCCCCCCATGATGGCTTTCCCCAGAAGCCTTACATGAACCCTTAAGGCAAGTACTGCTTTCTTCTGCCCACAACAGCAGTGAAAGGCAACATCCACCACACACACACCCCACCACTGCCTGCCCCACCAGACCTACCAAGGTACGAAACCTTGCTAAAGACTTCTTTGGTTTTGTCCATTCTGAGGACAAAGGTCACAGAGTGTAGTCACATCTCAGGTGCTCTCTTTACCCAGCAGACTCTCACTGACCTAACGCAAGAGAACCATGAAGTGATGCTGTCCAGCTGCACTGTATCTTAACAGCCAGAAGGGCACACAGCGAGCCAGCTCTGTATGGTACCACAGTGGTGCAAACTGGAAAGACAGTTAGGAAATGTCCCTTCTGTCTGTAACTCCAGCAAAGATACATACACAGGGATACCCTGATATACTTTTTAATGGCTTTTAAAACATTCAGTTCTTGCCACACAATTCAGAGTCCTCTGAGTCCCAGTAGCACAGCACACACAATGTAACACAGCCCAATAAATCCTGGGTGGGATGCAGGTGGATTCAGTCCCCACCCTTTCTAAAACTTTTCAACAAGTCATCCTCAGAGCCCCACTCATCACCCCCAGGTAAATTCTGCTCCCGTTTCAGCATCTTCTCTGCGCTGCTGGAACCTCAGGGCTCCTCCTTGTCTGAGAAGGCCTCACAGTATAAAAGTCTTGTAGTTGCCCTTTTCTCCACTGTATATGTGACCTCTGGAGAACTGGACTGGTGGGAGCCCCTGGACACCACACTTGGGTGGCTGGGAGCAGTAGAGCAACCCAGGGACCATGAGAAAAGCTTGTAGCACTTCAGGCTTTTTGTTGCCTCCAGGTAGTTAGGGTGTGATCCGGTCTCATCCTGCTTGAGGAATCTCTTGCCAAACTGCCCACTATTCTTTAATGAGATGCGCAAGGCAGAAGGGACACAGCCTGGTTTTCCTCAGAAGCTCGGCTCACCCGTTTGATGGCAGAATGCTTTTAGTGTAAAATGATGGGAAAAACCTGAATATCAGAGCTGTTGTTTCTCCTGGCTCAAAGATTCACTATAGAATCCTGGTCCCTTTGCTTTCCTAGATCTAAGGAGCTTGGTTTGACTCCAGAGAGATTAAAGGTGCTGAACTGGGAGGGAGGGGAGGATCCTACCATTAACAAAGGGCTGGTTGCAAGTCTGGTAAAGGAGTCTACTCCATTATTAAGATATATCCATTCCCTCTGGGAAGCCTTTGACCTGGAGTAAGGGTCTGAGTTCAGTGTCATTCTTCAGGTGGTAATTAAGCAGGCGGTGAAGAAAGCAAGCTCTTCAATCTCTCCCTCCTGCTCTTGTCTCATTAGACTTCTTGCACTATGTAACAAAAGTCCTTACCTGTACACAAGCCTTACTTATTGCCAAGTATTGGGAAAGCTGTGACTTCAGGAACTGTTACAAAAATGTCACTGAACTGCTAAAATCTGACAGCATCTGCACCACATCCAAACCACAGCAGCTAGTTTGCTCTCTGCACCTCCTTCCACGGCTACAATAAAAAATGGGCAGCCCAGCAGTTAATGCTTGCAACTCAGAGTAATTGAATTTGCACAAGGCCCATTTCCAGCCCTGCTATTGTGCAAGTCTGGGAAAGGCACCAATTCTCCCTGTGTTCTTCCCCCTCGCACTCCTCCCCCCTCCCTGAGTGAAACAAAGTACCCATCAAGCAGCAGCCTTGCTTGTCTGAATGAATTAATAACTATAAAACAACCTGAGATCTACACAGGTCCTTCAAAGCCATTATCAAGAGTCTGACACTAGCTATCACCCCCTCCTTCAGAAACAAAAGGCACAAAGAGGCTACATCAGGCAACTGCAGAATGATCCAGCCTTAGGGAGAGAGCTGACATCTCACAGATACCTTACAGTAACATTTATCCATCAGGACTGACGAAGACTAGACTTGAACCAGGCAATCTGGAGTTTTGTAGCCAACCTCCCAGCTCCTAAGGCTCAGAGCCTTAAAAGGTTTAAGCATCTAAATAACATCAGCTGCCTGAAACCTAAATACCTTTGAAGAGCAGGGCCTCAGGATTACCCTGCTAACTAGAAGAGCCTAACTTCATGTCACTGGGAACACCACCTGATGTCTCACCTGATACTTGCAAAAAAGCAATTGAACCCACGTTATTAATTAAAGCAGCTAGTATCTTGCTTCTTAATAGGGAGATATAATCAACGTTAATTTTTTGGGCGTGCTCCTAAATATCCAAAGGGGATGTTTGTTTTGCAATTTCCCTCTTCCTTAATGGTAGGTAATGGTAGACTTTTCCCTGCCCTGCACAATCAGCCACGCTGCAAATCACAGCTATAAATATTTTGGCTTACTTGATAGCTGTAGTATTTCAATTTCTTTCATCTCAAGTTTCACATTATCCATTGCTCCTTTGTGGCAGAGTTTCTGAACTGAACATCTCCTGTTAAGCTACACATGCTGTGGGCTCTTTGTAGACTTCCTTAAGCTCTGGATGCCAAGCTGATCCATACCATGTCCCTGAAATAGTAGCAACGGAGAGCAAGCTCTTGCCTTGGGCAGCCCAGGGAATATGCAAGCCATTTGCCTGAACCATCAGAGACAGTAGAGATGTCCATCTCTTATTGAGGAATACAGATCAGAGTGGGAAGCAGGGTAGATTGAAAAGGGGAAGAAGGAAGGAAGGGGATCGGATGGGTAGTCAGGAGGACAAGGGGAAACATAAGGCAGGGGAAAGCTGAAGCAACAAAGGCAGTGGGGGAGAGGCAGGATGTTTAGGAAGAAACAGGATTTGAAATGAAGGAGTGGGTGACTGGCAGAGTGGGCATGGCTTAGAGTCAGATGTGAAGTTTAGCTGAGGAGCCAATGTATGTGGAAGAGTGGAGATTGTGTAGAAGGCGGCAGTTGTGGGGATGGATGGAAAATCTAGTTATTGATATACTTAGATTCCTACCTGCCAAGTCCTAGCTGTGGCAGCAGTTTTGGAGTTGCTATGCAGTGGTCTTAACAAGGGCCAAAAAAACAGCTTTTTACAATGGGGCTTGAGAAATCTCTGATATGATTTATGGAGAGGACATATCTAGCATGTGACTGGAGAGGATAAAACCTTGTAACCTGGAGACTTTTCCTAAGTATTATGTTGGGAGGGTTGGGGATAGTTTGTGAGTAAATAGCAACAGAAGGAGCCATTAGTATTTCTAGAGGAAAAAGGGTAGAAAGGGTGTGCAGAGAACATGGATGGATCGAAGGAAAAGCAATGCTGGTATTGTTGTACCTGGCCTCTTGGGTAAATACTTGCAAGTGCCCTAGATGAAGCTGGCTTTGCTGCAGGCTTTACAGCTAATGCCATTTCAATTTCTGACATGTCACTAATGGAGAAAGATTTAACACGTATTTATTCAATGTCACTAAAAATACTCCAGCAGTTGCAGGGGAAGGGGATAGGGCTGATCCATGGGGGAGGGTGGGGAGGACCTGAACTTTTGTAAAGACTGAAATGTGATGCTTACAAACAGGATTTGGAAAGGTTCTCTCCCAGTAACTGCTAAGTATCCTCTGCCATGAAACCTACTGTCAAGTGTCATGTCAAATTGAGGATACTGTGGGCAGAGGCTAAGAGAGACCCTTCTCCTAAGTGCAGCCCAATGGACAGAAAGTAATTGCACTGCTATGGCATTGCCTGAACCTGGCAGGTTCTCACTAAAAACATATACTCTTTCACTGGGAATGAAGGAAAATTTAATCTCATTTCACTCCAGGTGAGTATGTCCAGTACAGCAAGTCCCTCTGTCACTGTTAACATTCACTGTGTTAGCCCTCAGTGGTCATCTGGCAGGTTTTAATCTGTTACACAAAGTCAGCAGGAAGTGTGGGGCAATAGGTCAGCTGAGAGGGCAGCTGGGTGCATCATTTTCTTCCTCCTTCTGCGTGGTGCAAAGCCAGGTCACTGGCTCCTATCCTGTGCTTCTCTCTTGTCTCTGCATGGGGAGGCTTGTATCTACAGCAAGGGGTGGCAGAGGGCCTTCTTGCCCCCGAGCTGGATGCAGCCTTGGTGCACAGACTGTGCTGGCTGTACCGATCTGCCTCTCCTTCCACATTGTGTGACCTGGAGGGTAGACAACACACTGGGCGGGGGACCGTGACTCCCTGCTCTCCCTCGGTAAACCTTCCTTGCCTTCTGCCAAAATAATGGAAAGAGGATTTAATGCTTCCTGGGCTAGGGGTGACCATGATGTCCTGACTTCTCCAACCCAACCAGGCATTCGGTCAGTTAATCATGAAGCAATAGGATGCTTCAGTATGCAGCTCACAGTATGCAGCTCTGTCCCTATGCTTGCTAGAGATGGGCTCACACAAAACGCTAGGATTCAAGCCTCCATGAGCACCAAGGGAATTCAGATCCAGATTAGACAGTGCTTGGATGCTTTGGTGATTGGCATCTTAGAAATTACATAGATAGACAGAGCACAGTGGAAATTGATGGGACTTTGCAGCTTTGGCTCTTCTCTCCTAGTTATAATTATTTAAGATGATGTTTCACATCACATTTAAGCTCCTGCGCAGATAGCAGCGGCAGAGAACAAGAGATCTCTGCCACCTAGGAGAGGATTATGTGGATATGACAATGTTCAAACCCACTGGGCTCTGCCACGCTGCATTATTTAAGCCCAGTAACCAAATTTAGTAACCAGCCCCTGAGGCGCTGAGAGAAAAACACAGCTTCCAGAGCTCCTTCCCTGCAGTCCTGTTGGCTTCCTCCCTTAAAGGAGCCACCAGCTTTTCTCTTCCTCTCTCAGCCCCACCAGCCAGGCCTGACCTTCCACATTGTTCCCACGGGAGCCATGGAGTCCTTTGCACAGGTGTAACACATCACTCAAGTACAAGACATCACACAGAGTGTGAAGCCTTGAGAGCCCAGGGGACCTGCATGCAGAAAACAAGAGACATCCCAGCTCCAGGCCTTCAGGATGCAGGGCACAGAGGTTGCATCTGTGCAGTGAGTTGTGAGGGCAACCCTACAGCCACTGTACAGCCTGTCTGGACCTCTGGCTACTTCCCAGCTTTAGTTCTGTACTAGACATCCATGTGTGCTCTGGCTGCTAATGCTCCATGCTCTGCTGGAACTGGCTCTCACCTTCCTGTGAGCTTTGCAGCTCTAGATAAATCTATGTATGAATGTGCCTTTTACTAAAGTGTGTGGACAGAAGCAATTCTGGACATACAGACAAGCTCAGACTTGTGCTTGGGTGAAGATCTCTCCTTGCCTTCCTTGCCCACCAAGTGCTGCAGCTGATGGGAAAGAGGTGGGCCCAGCTCTACCTCTCACCAGCTCTACCCCTCAACAGAAGAGTTTTGTCACTGCTCCACAATATCACAATGCCAAACAATGGCACTTGTTAACCAATTTTTGAAAAGGAATAAAGCAAAGGGAGACTGTGAGTCTCGGACTGTAGGTCACCTGACTTGCATTCAACAACCAGGTGCTATGCCACAGCAGGCCCTTGTCTGCCCAGTAAGATGGGAGTGCCCAGGTCCATGTATGTGGCCAAGGTCCCTGGAACGATCTATGGGAAGAACAGGGTGAACAGAGTGAATATTTAACCAGTGCTGTGTCAAATGCAAACACGTGTCCACTGTGGCATTTGTCATCACAGGGCACTAATCTTGTACATACACTTGAGGCAACACAGCCTAACTCCCCGCTGATTCTGGCAGAGCTGACTTGAGAGGCACAGAATTTACCTTGGCATGTGAAAAGGTCATTTCAGTAAAACCCAAGATCGGCCTCAGGGAACCATGAAATAATGCCGAGACCTGCTAGTACTGTAGGTGACTCCCGACACCATGGCTATTAACTGCAAGGCGTGCCCTCTCCACCACAGCAATCGGACGCCACTGCCTCTTAAAACTGTCTGCTGTCTCTTAGATCCCTCCCTGGCCTTCCTCCCAGAGCCCCGGAGGCAGAGAGTCAGAGGCTGGTGTTTACAAACACAGTCTTTTAAACCGTGTGTGGAATGAGAAAAAGGAGCAAGCCCGGCTGAAGGGCCTTGGGAGGAGCAGATCTCATCAGAGCTCACACGGAATGTCTTCCTGAGCTGCATTTCTTGACCTAGATGAGCTATGTCTGAGCTACCAGGACAGGGAACAATATGGCAGGTGAGCAAGGGGGCTCTCTAGGCAGTCAGGGCTCCTGCCAGATCCATATCCTGTGAGCTGGCCAGGGAGCCAGACAGCAAGGCTGATCATAAAGGCCAGCTCTGCAAGAAAAGAAAGAATTTGGGGTTGCATGGATGGTATCAGCCAGTCCACAGGCCATGGAATCTCTGCCATCTTATGCCATTCCCAGATGCCAAACTGTGGGTATTCAGGATTGTTTGGCCTTTTTAACTTCTTTGTTTTTTCTGCTTCTGCAATACTCAGCCTGACCAAGCTCAAAAATGGGTTATTTATCACATACCTCAAATGCCATGACACATACGGTTTATTGCACCAGTGCCCCTAAGCTACCCCTACCCCACAGCCATTTTATCTGTAAACAACAGGCTCTTTCCCAGTGCTCCTATTGTTCCAGTGACCACCAGAGCCTATACAGCATTGGTCTCTGCTGGATGGTCCTGGCAAGCAGGCAGGGACTCAGCATAAACTGAACATATACACTCAGCATAAACCGAATTCTTCTCCCTCCTTGAGCCCCCATGCCCAGTCAGCTCTTCCTTCCACTGCACAGACCCCCATCAAGATGCTGCAAGTCTTTGCCAGCAAGGATGGCAGTACTGGCTATCACGTGGACATCAGTGCTTGGAGAGCTGTCATCATCCAGTGCAGGACACACATCTGTCAGCTGCTGGCTGGCTCTTGCTGTGCGGCACTGGGTGTGACACTTGGGAGCAGGGTCATTTTCTGTGAAGCCAATTTACTCAATTTACAATTTTTGAGGTCCTTTTTTTTCCCATCTTGAAGGGGAAACTCTCCAGCATTGCAGTTGTGGGAGATGTTATTCTGCAAGAACTTTAAAATAACTGCCCATGGGGACAAAGTATGCTGAAAAAACAGTCATTTCATTCTGGTGTGATCACGCCCATTCATGAGCCCACCTCTTTCCCCTCTCTCCAATCCACTGCAAATTAGTTTGCTCAATTCAGCTGCAAGCTCATTGCAGGCAAGGATGAGAGGACCACGGCTTGTCCTGTGATGGGACAGCTGCCCAGCTGTCCTCACTGCTTCGAAAAAGCAGCAGAGCATACAACGCTGTGTGTAGCCTGCTCTTGGGAAGGGATGTGACTCCGCAGCCTTCTCTGGGGAAATAAAGTAACAATCCTAGTGAAAGCACAGCAAAGACTTCCAGTGGCTGTAACTAACATTAAACCACTTGGAAAGGGCTTCTTGCTCTCAACTTCTCTGCCTCTCCCACTCTCCGGGAATCTCAGAAAGGGCATAACTGGAATCCCCATCTGGGGAAGGGGAGGATAAAGAACACATAAACACCCAGCCCGGGATTTCCTACAGCTATTGCTCGTACCACAGAGACAAGAGCCACGTGCAGCAGCTCCAAAAGTAACTCACAGGAAGGGAAAGGCGTGAGATTGTTTGTGTGAAATATATACACCAGGCCTCTGTTTCCCTGAATGCAGAAGCGAGGCCCAGGGTTTTGCCAGCAGCCTGCTGCCACCCAGCCTGCTCTCTTACGCTAGCAGGTATTCGTCTGCAGCAACAAACATCCAGTCAGAGGAGATTTTCAGGATGGGTTGCTTGGCAGGGAGGGAAGGGGCAAGTGGGTGTGGAAGAGGATAAACCTGTAATGTTCCTCAATCGCGGTGCAGAAGCAGGCCTCAGATTTCCTCCCAGGGCTCAAACTTACCTTGGCAGAGCTCTTATCAGTGCTCAGCCACACTCTCACGCAGGGGATGAGCCACAGCTGCCTGGTGCACCGGGCCCTTCCTGGAACTGCAGGCTCCATTCTTTTTCTGCCCTAGACTGACGCAGTTACAGCCTTCCTCAGGGCTGACCTAGTGGCAGCTGCAAGCCACAGGAGACACGTGGATGCAGCAGAATGAGACACACAGAAGTTGTGCTCTGGCACAGGCAGGATGAGGTGGTTGCCGGTGGGAGAAACTACTTGGGGGCTAGAAATTTGCTGATTGCCTTTACAGAGAAGCATATTCAGGAGAGAAAACCCTTGTCAAGCAGTTGAGCTCTGTCCTAACTCCTCTGCACCACAAAGCACATGCCACTGGTGTAACACCCTTCTTGGCAGATGAGTACACTGGTCATGGCCCATCATTAGCTGCTGAGCAGCAGCCTTCCTTGCCAGCCAGAGTATCCCCTCTACAACACTAACCTCTCTGAGGAGGGAGGAACAGGGGAATAGCACTTTCAAAACAGTCTGCCTTGCAAACCATGACCTCAATATTGTTTGCACTGAAGTCCAAAAGCAGGAAGAAGATCAGTCTCTTCACATTTTTTGCAGGCATTCAGTAACTAACCTCTGGGACCTGGATGCTTACGAGAGAGAAAATTTCTAAAAGACAGCAATAAAGAGGACGTGGGTGCTGGGGGAGGAGGAAAGTGGGGAGGGGGAGAGGAGGGATACGTATGTCATAGCTTACCTCAGAGCCAGAATTAGAAGCTGGGTAAAAAAAATAAAATCACAGCAGGAAATAATGTGTGGCTTAAAATAGCAACATCAAATGCGAGCGGGAATGGGGAGTGGGTGGCATTTGAGGTTGCTGCTCTGTTCCTCCCTCAATGGCAGGGTGATTAATATGTCTACGCTACTTGTATTTATGTAACAAAGGGCACTAAAGGCCAAAGCTGCATTTTCACTAACACTGCAGGGGAGTCTGTGAATCTTTTCTTCCCCCCTTAGCATTAAATGGGAGGATCTGCACTTGCGCTTCCTGCCTCAGAAACAAAAAAAAAAAAATCTTTAAAAAAAAATCCATGCTTCAGCCCTGCACACACAGTTACATTTCCACAGCTTGGCATGGTGGCACAGAGACCTTTAAGGCTTTGAAGGCATTCTGCTACCTTTCACAGCTCCCCACAGAAAAAGCCTGTTCCCAGAGCACACCTGTAAACATGGTTGGGTTGTCTCTAGCTGGAGGCTGCGCTGCAATAGCAGGCAAGGTACCACTACATGTTCTTACACATTTTCATGCTCGTTCTCTGTATTTGCAGTGAATCATAGATCTTTGAGATGGGTCATGCAGTCCATTTCCTTGCCAGCACAGGACTGTTCCCAGCCATGTACTTAAACCCTCACGTTTCTCTTGCAAGACAATGATTCAGACTGATCACTCTTTTCTCTTCACACCTTGTATCCTGAGAACTCCATTAAAGACTCAAAAGCACTGATGTGTTTTGATAAGAAAGGGATATTGTTCTTGGGTGCATCAAGAACTATTCAACCTACCAAATCACTGTTCACCGATGATGCTGAAGTTACCCAGCAAAGTGGCCTTGGCGGACCTATGGCACTTGTTTTTCAGACTGTTGTGATCTCCTCTGGACTAATAAGCAGAACAGGCCTGCTCTGAACTTGCAGTGAAAGGTAGGAAAGCATCCCAAGAGGTGCAGAAAACTTGCATCTCAGTTGGCCACACTCAACACCAACCACTCCTCTGAAAGGTAGTGGTCAGTCTCCCCCTCTCCGTGTTTGGTTCCCTCAGAGAGCAAAGGCAAGAGCAAAGACCTTCCATCACCTATCTGCACACCCAGCATAAGTCTGCCCCCGCTCCAGTCAGTCCTATCAAAATAATGCTTGCAAGTATCTGTACATGCAAATAGGATAAGACCAAGTTTGTCATGTGATGAAAACCTGCTGCACAGGCCTGATCCTGATATTTCCTGACGTCAGCAAATATCTTTGACATAAGTTGGGCTGTGCTGCTGTCAGAGTAGGGAGAATCTGGCCCAGATCTCATGCAAATCTTCACACAGGCAGGCAGAGCAGCACGATTTGTTTAAACATGGCATGCTGGTGGTTGCAGACAGAAATCACTCCCAGCAACTCCATCAACATGCATAATATCCTGCTAGTTAAATCCAGCCGTGGTAAATATCTCCACCGTGTTATCCCTCCAAGCAAATATAGTACCTGTATGGAAGAAATTCCTCAGAACGTTTCCTGTCTGGAGCTGAAGCTTGCCAGGGACTGAATTTCCTGTGAGGCTACAGTTGGGAATGCAAAGCAAATAAGCTAACAAGAAAATGAGATGATACGTATTTGGACCTGCTCTATACAGATCCTCCTCAGCAAGTACATTTCCCCCCTGTTTACATAAAAATGAAGTGTCTAGATTTTCAAATATCAGCTGGGTTATTTTTCATTAGTAATTCTTATTTTTACCTCACTGCCTCCCTTTCTACCTGTTTTTTTCCAGCTGCAATTCTGTGACTTACACATCCTGAAAATGAAAGAGGTTGTTTTTGCCAATAGCAAAGTGATATGCATCCTTTCAACCATCTGGAAATGGATTTTTTATTCTTCCCCTCTCCCAACCCCACACGCACGTGCACACACGCAACCGAGTCTTTGTCTCTCGGAATCATTTCCCGCACCAAAGCTGATGGCCATGAAAAGAATTCAATAAAAATGTTCCACAGGCATTAAGAGGCCGAGACAGAATAAACAGGGTGACTTCCTGGGCACTTGTTCTCATCCAAACTGCCACCCCATGAGGAAGTGATGAATGCAATGGAGCATACGGTTCAGTTGTTAGAGATTAAGAGAGGTAGTTTAAGGCTCCTGTGGTTTTGTCCTGGCTCTGCTACAAACCTCCTTTGTCACTAAGAGCAAGTTGCCTACTTGCTTAGTGCCTCAGCCCACCCCCCCACCCCATCAGTAGTAAATAGGGATATGCTTTCTAACCCCATGTGATGATCAATGCATTCATGTTTGTAACGTGAGCTGATCTCCAGAGATAAGGAAGTAATCTAAAGTGAAAACCGCCATGGAAACTCTATGCTGAGCCTAATAGAGTCAAGCAGGACACTTTAGGAGCCAAAGACCAGACTTGATCATCCCTTGCCCAGAGGCAAAATGTTAAGTGAGCTATGTCACCACGCTATCCAGATGACTGCAGGTCTGCAGGAGGAAACAAAGAAGAGCCAGAGCCACACTGACTGGTACAAACATGCTTATGGTGTCCAGCTGAGAATGAGTAACAGCTGCTTGCTCATCATCCTGATTTCTGTCACTACTAGTGTTTCTGAATGCTGAAGTGTCCCAATGCTGTGACTCAGGGCTATGAGTCATGGGCTGTATGTCTCCACCGCATGGAATCACTCACTTGCTCTCTTTGATGAGATTGCAGAAATCACAGATCATCTTGGGTCTCTTACAGTGGTAGGTCTTAAAAATATAGACATATTTACAAACACATTCAGAACAAAGCCATTCTGTCTAAAATACTGTCTACTGGGGATTTGTATTAGAGCTCAATTTCACATACACAACCCACCCAATAAATCTAGGAAAAGTAGAAGTCTTTTTTTCCTTCTGTGGACATTTAATTTCTATATCCTCAAAGTCTGGCTAAACAGGATGCAGTGCAGGTAGCATTCAACCTTTTGCTTCCCCTGCTTTTACAAGTCACATTTTTAGACCTGAAATGCTGACATCAAGGCAACACAATGCTTTTTGGCACCGGATCTGCCTCATCCTTGTCAAGGCTCTCCAGCCTTCCACATAAGGAAGCTTTGATCTAGTGGCATTCTACTAACCTCAGTGCTAGGCTGCAATTAGTTGCACTCAGGGCTGCAGCAGAAGCCTTCTTTGAGTTGGCTCTCAAGACCTCAGAGAAGACACCAGATACTGCCAAGGTATCATCAAATCTGTGTTGACCACGTACAGTGCAGCAGACCATTTTCCAATCTACAGACTGCAACAGTAACCAGCTGCGCATTCAGGAGCTCACCTCCAGTTTCTGTAAATTCTCTGTTGATGCAGGTGCAGCTAAAATAGCCACCACTTCTCTTGAGATGAGGGAGAAGGGGCTCACCTCAGCACTGACCTCACTGGCTGGGAACCTCCTGCACTGTCCACCCATATAGAGCCTAATCAGTGAAGTGGAGGCCCCACGCTGACAAGAGTGGGATTGCCGATACTCCTCTAGTGGCAGCACAGTTTGTGTTGGCAAAAGAGTGTTTCTGTTGGCATATGCCTCTTCCCAGAATTGATTAAGTCATGCCTGGTTTTGAAAATACCTCTGCAGAAAGGTGTTTTGCCGGTGTAAAGATGTAGTAAAGAATCACTCTCTCTGCTCACAGGCAGCCTGAATCCTTCCCACAGAGGCAGACAGAAGAGTGCATTGGCAATCTCTCTGAGTGGGCTTCTGTGTGGTGGACAGGGTGAGTGCACTTATAGATCTGAACTAGTGCAGACAAACACCAAGATCCATACTAGGAAAGCAAACAATGCTCTGAGCCCAGGGACTCCCGGGTGATAGGAAGTGACTTCAGCGCACCAATTCCTCTATTCCCGTAACTCTCTGTGGGTTTGCCAACAATCCTTATCATCCTTGCTGAGAAAGGAGCGGTTTGCTAACTGATTACATCCATGTTTCCTTACTGTGGTCAGTCAGTTGCTGCATACCAGAAACAGCTGGTACAATTGATAGATAAGCACACGTCTCAATGGATTTTCCTCTGTCTGCTGTAACCACATCCATCCCTGCAGCGACGAGACAGGCAGTTCTAGAAAAGAGTGAAACAACACAGAGCAGTTTCGTTACCTGTATTAGTTTTCTAGAAACACTAATCCAGGGAATATTGACTTTTCCCACATTTCCATACAAAATACTGCAGGTCTCCGTAATGGAAGGCAGGATGGTCCCAACCCTCCCTACCAGCCCCACAACACAGCACATCCCACAGCCCAACAAGACAAAGACCCCTACAGACAAGGCAGTTCAACTGCTGGACCAAGAAGATGGAGGGCTCAAGATCCAAGATATCAGGACCCTCGAGATACCAACTCTAAGCCAGGATCCGTGCCCTGTGCTGACACAAGGTCAAGTCCAACAACACAACCTGAGACTAGCCAAAAAGTGAGCAAGACTGAGTTTTTTGAGGACAAGCATGAATGCATTTGGAATTTTACCCCATTTTGATTAAAGCTCTCTGCACCTTGAGTTCAGCATTTTTGGATAGCCTGAAGGCACTCTTCAAATGCAACAGCACAGTTAAGTAATAAAACACCTCACTATCACCTCTACTCCAAGCACATTGCCCTCTTTTAAGCAGCACATCATGACAACAGTCATCTCAGGCCAAATTTCTCTTCAATTTGAGTCATAGGAGTATCATCAGAAATGGAGTTAGCCCAGTTTGTTAAGTGACTAGAAAATAGTCAATATTATTTTGGTTTCTGTCCTTTTTTTCCGTATTAGTTCCTGGAATCTGGTTTGTACTCATGACCCTTCCCTCGCTGTGAGCTCACACCATGAGATGGGCAGGAATGTTCAAATAGCATCTTCTTTGACCTTTCTGGTACTGAGATGTTTGTTGTTGCTTTTTTTGAGGTTTCTGAGAAGCTCCCACAAACCTCTGTCCCCCCATCTCCTGAACTGCATCTGCAGCATCCAACCACAGTCCCTCTGGAGGGCAGCGTGGCTCTCACAGTGACGACACCACACTCTTAATTTGTTCCAGCCTGTTTCACACTGACATTTTAGCACTGACGTCATCAGCTGCTGAAATTTCATTGCTGCTGCTAAGAATAACAGCCCTCCTCATCCCCCACCTTACACCAAATAATTATTTTAATACAGTAGGGATCTAGGCTTATCTTTTCTGACACAAATCAGGTTCTGGTGGTTAAAAGAAGAAGTAAGAACAAAGCATTGCAGATGCTTTTCTGTTCTGTCAGCCTGGGACAAAAAAAAACCCAACCCAATACAAAAATCAAGAGTATATTGCTAAGTGCTAAGAGTGCTATAAAAAATGAATGGGAAAAGTTCAGACTGATTTGTTTAAAGCAGTTGGACAGTCTTAGGCATTGCAAATTGCTCAAATAGCCTAGGCTACAGTCTGCCCCAGCAGTCCCTTACAAAGCCCCTTCCAAATTCTCTGAGGCTTTGTACCTTGAACATTTACTTACACTGGTGCAGTTGGGCATAAAGTACTGCCAAATCAGAATTTCCCATTGACTTTAGGGCCTGAACCAAATCCCATTGATTTCCGTGGGAGGATTTCTATTAACTTGAATGGGCATTGAATCAAACCTAAATTGGCAGTGCTCTGCACCCATTTGGCACAGTGTACTTCTCTGCATAAGGTGGAGAATCAGGTCCAAAGACACTGAGAAATGCTTTAATTAAGAGCATTATTGAGGAGAGCAAGCTTTTTCTTCATTAAGCTGATAAACTAGATTTATTCTATACTTTTAATGGCAAAGGGTCAGATTTTCAAAGACGTTTGGTCTAAAGATGAAGCTGAATGCTTACAGGATTTCCAAGAAATGCTTAAAGGCAAATCAGGTGCTGAGAAGCCTTTCAAATAACACATCTGTATTGTTATTTACATGCTTTCAAAAATCCTAGGAGCTACCTATTTGCCTTTTTTGTTGCCTTATACACCTATTTTGGTAGTGTTCTAAATCTCATTAGAAGTTATAAGATGATCATTGCCTGCAGCCAGAATCCAGGTCTACTCACTGATTCCTGACCAGGCCTGGGCCCTCTCAGGCACACTGAGCAGCAGCTGCAGTAACTGTGCCAAGTATTGCCTATGGGTACCTGCCCCCTGTGTCCCCCCCCCGCCCCATTCCCCACAGAAGGAGAACGGCACCTCCATCAGGCACAGCAAGTCATCTGCAGTCCCTTCTGGTCAGGACTGACAAAGGCCTTTAAAAACCAGACATGCAGAGGTCCTGGAATTGTTATTTTCAACCCCTGCTAGGGAAGTCAGCAGCTAGCACAGCTTCAACTCCAAAAGCAGACCTGAACCTAGACGGACTCGCATCTGGTCAAGGAGAAAATTCTCACAACTTCTTTATTACTGCTTCGCCATCAATTCCGAGGTCTGGAATCATTTCCTATGTTGCTGCTGACCCTCTCAGGCACCTTCCTCTACTGCTTGATCTTTAGAAACTGATGCCTTCATTATCTCTGCATCTCCCTTTACTACAGAATAAGGCAAGTTTTAGTAGCTGGCACTTCTGATGGATCCTTCAGTTACTCAGCAGAAGTTATTTTGCCTGGCTATTATTTTTCATTTGGACTTGAGTGTTTGGCATGGTCTTTTTCTGGAAAGTACAGGGAGATTGATGATGAGGCATAAGAGACAGACATCTCTGCTTAAAAATCCTAGAGGCTGCAAAAGAGAGAAGATGAAAGCAGCATTGTCACACTAAAAAGCCTTCCCCTGAAGTGCCACAGGGGAAGAGAGATCGGGAAAAGGCTGACGAGAGGAAAGCAAAGAGAAAGTGAAAGTGGTGTCAAAGCCAAGCCTTGAACATGAAGTACAGGAGCTAGGAATGACTCTTCCGACCCCTGGCAGCCATTCTTTTTTGGCCTGAATCAGTCAGCAAGGTCACATGCCACTGGGCCAACAGGAGCATATCTCTGAGCTGAGGTGCCTCTCCCAGCAAACGTCAGGATGGGCTTGGTTAGAAGCCTGAGGGATAGTTGCAGCCACCTGATTTCCTCAACCCTCATGCTAACCTCTTCCTCTCTTCCTCCCCATGACTAATTTCCCTTCACCTCCTCCCACGCACACCCCCAGTTCCTCACCCCGTGCATTTTTATGCACAAAAGACACTTGCTAGATTACACCACCTGCTACTGGGATAAGTATCAGGTAAAGAGATAGGAATGTACTGGGCACCATGACTCCTAAAAACCAAGGAAAGGAAGAAAAATTTCTGCTTGGCATTGGCACAGGGGCAACTCTCAAACCAGCTCCTTCTGATAAGAGACCTGCTTCTGGATTGGAGCTAAAAATGTGCTCTTTAAAGAAAATTTAAGTTGTTAAAAAAGCTGCTCACTACAAACAATAAGGCCTCAAACACTCTCATGTCTGTGCTGGGGAGTCAGAGTGCCAGATCATACCAGAGCTGGTTCAGCTCCAAGGGGGTAAGTCATGACTTGGAGCCACGCACTGAAAGCAAAGCTGTGCCCAGCAGGGTTCCTGGGTGTGAGTGGGAATGGCGCTGCCCCACCAAATACCTTTTGCTTTCTTTTGCTGACATCTACAAAACTGCTCCCAGCTTCAGGCTGTGGCTCTGGTTCTGTTCCGTACCAGCTCTACCATGGTGCTGCTCCACCAAGGAGCAGTTTTGAATCTCAGCTTCCCCAGGGCGAGCAAGAGGGGGAATAGGCCTATGGTTTCATTTGTTGCTTACACCAAAAAACATTATCTAATTAAAAATCACTAGAAACCACATCCATTTGCAGAAATGGCTCCGCTTCAGAGGAATCTCTTAAGGCAAATAAGTGAGTAATTTTTAAGGGTTTATGAAAATAGCCTCTATAGTTACACTCGCTAGGATAAAATTACAAGTGTTTTCAATCCTCATACTTTGGGGCATAAGTTGATCCTCAGCTGGGGGCCAGGGAGGAATTTCCTCCCAGAGGATATTATTGTTCTGCGAAGTATCTCATGGGAGACTCACATCCTCCAGAGTTATCTGGCATTACCCACTGGAGGAAAAAAAAAAAAAAAAAAAAAAAAAAGAAAACCCAGGAAGAGGTACTGCTCCGGTCTCCTCGCATCACACCTCGGGGGCCCGGCCGGGGGCGGCCCCCGTTGTTGCACAAGCTGCCCCGTCCGGTGTTGTAAGGGACCCCGGAGATCCGGGAAGGGCGCGGGACGGTCCCGCTCCTTCTGGGAAGCGCCGTGACTCACCCACCGCCTCGGGACCCTTCCCGGCGCGCCTCTCACCCCGCCCCTCGCCGGGCAGCCAATCAACGCCCCTTTATTTGCATACCGCGCACGGTGCTCCTGGGATGGCGACGGGGGCTGCACCTCCCGCTCCTCTCCCGCCACCGTCGCGCCGTCGCTAATGCGGAGCGGAAACCCCTCAAGAAAGAGCGGAAGGTGCAACCTGAGGGAAAGCACCCCTCACCCTTACTTTAGGATGAAAGAGCGGCGGGGTTTTATATAGGGGGTCAGTACACACCCTAAGTTGCCCGGATGACCCTCAGTGGTCTGGGGTGCAGGCTTCAAACCTGTAGCTGTCTAGCGACAGAGTGGTTCAATTCCACCTTTCGGGCGAGAGAAAAAGCCAGAGCACGAACACTGCATACCTTTTCACCCCAGCCGGCCCCCGAGGCAAAACACAGCATCACTCCCCCTCTGCCAGACCCAGCACCACAAACCATGTACTTTAGTTACCCTCTTTCCACTTTTCTCCCACACCACTGGACTGTGCTGGGCACAGCCAAAGGAAGGGAAATCTCCCAAGGGTGCCTGGGTGACAATTCTAGATTTTAATTGGATTCTTCTCTGTTTAGCATATCTTTGTTAAACAGTGTCACACATCCTACAAGAACAGAAAAAAGTAAATAACAGAAGCCATTCTCTAGCTCTGCTCCATATTGACAATAACCCATCTCCCACCCACACTACAAAAAAGATGCTTCACTTCAGCAGTAGGCATGGGTGCTAATAATGTCACCCAGCCCCATGAAAACTAAAGGTTAGCATCAAGCTAAAAAACATATTCTTCAAGCAGAAGGCATATATTTCATGATACCCTGTTGCAACAACTCCAGTGGATGATCTGTGGAGCCTCTAATTAAGATGAGACCCCAACCACTTGGACTGCAGGGCAGCAAGGGTTGAGAGGGCTTTTTCACTTTATCTCCTGGCCCCACAGGCAGGAAGGGTGATTCTGCCTGGTGATTTCCAGAAGAAATAGAGTGAATTATCAAATCTTTGGTGTTCCTGGGTGCTTTCCGAGGGATGCAGTGCCATCCAGAGTTAAGTAGGTAAGCACCCCTGAGGATCTAAGCCAGAATGACTGTGCTTCCTTTACACAGAATGAGTCACTCCAGCTGAAGGCCTGGGAGGAGAAGGGAAGGGCACTGAGAGCCCTGACACCATTCCCGATGGCTGCTACTTCGAGTCTGCAGACCCCAGAGCCAGTTAGAGAAGAGCAGCCTTGGTGCCAGCAAAGCACATCGTTCCAAGAATATGGTGTCCCGTTATGGGAAAACTAGAGGGAAAAGCCCCTCTGAAGCATGTGCCAGCTTCTTTGTGGCCTTGCAGGAGATGTGCGTGCACTCTCCCCGGCACAGCTGGGAGCGCCCCAAGTCCCAGATGGCTATCTGCTCCATGCTGCTCTGCCTACCAGCCAGCCTCCCCTGCCCATAATGAACTGTCAATGTGGAATTTCTCTGCGGCCTCAGAAATTGGTATCTGCGCCGCAGTTTGGCTGGGGGGTTGTGTTTTAGGGGTGAGGGGGAGAGTTGGAAAGTCCTTTGCCCAGTAGTGGGCAGCTGAGAATGCTAGCGCTCCATGTCAGTTACCAAGCAGAACATAATACAGCTCTTTCATGTGGTGTTTATAACTGAACATGCTGTTTTGTGTCAGCCTGATTTTTTTTTTCCTTCCAAGAAGTAGTTTTGGATTAAATTATGACAATTACATTCTTATATTCACCCCCCCTCCCAGCCAGCCCCCACCCTTGCCCTGCGTGCACACAAACACAAATGGGAATTATGTGCTCTGAGCGTGATTTGAACTACACAGCCTGGGATCTGTGCTTGGCATTGAGTTCACTTTTTTTCCTCCAGAACAAAAAGGCCACGTCCACTCTGCACTCTTTCATTGCCTTAGGATAAAGTAAGATGGTCAGATTGCTGGTGTGGTTGATTTGTCCCTCAGGGAGTTGATAGGGAAAACAGACTTTCAAGCACATGACAGAGGAGGCTGGCAAGCCCGCGCTGGGGAGGTCATGGTAAGTGGGGAGAGCTTTGTGAAATCCCCTGTGGATCCCTACTCAAGATGCTTACACACCCCCAATCTGGCTCCTGTACCTGGGCAGTGCCTCATCTGAGGCGTAAGGCAGGCACATGGCAGGAAGCAATCCCATCTTTTTGGGCTGTGCTGTCCAGGGCTGCACCTCTAGCACAAGGGGGAACCCCAGGAAACACGGGTGTCCACTAGGACAGGAGACACGGCAAGGCTGCTCTCCCAGCTTTAGCTGACACAGTAGGTGGGACAAGGCCTTAAGAAACAGAGCACCCTATATTTTGGTGCTGTTTTTTAAACACTGATTGGAGAAGAACACCACAGAAGAACACACACACCTCCAGTGTGGAGGCCTGTGTAGATGATCTGTCTGTAGGAGGGACATTTTGCACAATGCCATCCATGTCTTGTCTGAGTCGGCTTTGTTTGGAGTCACTCATTAGTCAGGCAAAGCTTCCAGTGTTTGAACCTGAATGTCACTTTCTTCCCTGACAAAGGGCCAAATTAAGAGGAGCCAAAGGCCTCACCGCTAGTTAGGGGTTACTCAGAGCCAAGATGCACGAGAGCCTGGCTCCTCAGCCAAACATAATCTGCCTCCTGTTGTTTTCCCCACGGAGTCACAGCACGGTGAGGAGGATGTGCTGGTGACAGATGGCTGACGCGACTTGCTAAGCGTACGGGGTGACTGGGCTGTGACTCAGCAAGTGTTTGGTTACAAGAGATTGGGAGCATGTGCTTTTGCACTGGTAACAGTGGCTCTAGCTGGGTCTCCTGAAGGACCAGGCATGGGCTGTCATCTGAAGCCTGTGACTGCCATCTTCCATGGAAGGAAAGCAGGCACACGTGACCCATTGGGGCAGAAAGTCAGGCTCCTAAATGACTGTTTACATTTGTAATGGATAATGTCTGAGTGTGTATAAATATGTGACGTGCCAGTGGTGTTTAGATGTCCTACTGGCCTTCAGAAAGGAAACCATTCAATATCCTGGCCTACAAAAACGACCATCTTGCTTGGAGGGAGTAGGACTCTGAAAACTTCTGTTGCAGTTGAGTCACTAGAGGGGGACAAAGACCTAGCCTGCATATGCATCCATCTACCAGTTCCCCCTCTGCAGCTGTGGGAGACACCTTGGAAAAGCAGGAGCACAGATGGCTCTGATCTTCCTCAGGCCTGAAGGTGTCCAACTGCTGGGACAGCTTTCTGGAGGCTGAGCACACAGCTGGGGATCAGCAGTACTTGGGAAACAAAGCCACTCCTTTTCCCCCAAGAAGCAGGATGGCACATGTATGTGCATGTGCAGGTTAGCAGCCTTTTGTTGGCTCTTCCAGCATTTCTCCCTACCTAGAGCCTGACTGTCCATAGTTGGCCTGAGTTCTCAAAGGCTAAATTCCAAGCACTGCAGAGGACAAGACAGTGTCACCCAGACAGAGGATCTAGACAAACATTTATGTTTACAGACACATGCCATTTTTCTCCCTTCTCCTCTTTTATGAATGGGAGAGAACTGAATTTTCAGATCTGGATGGGTGCCAGGGGTTACTGTTGTCTCTGTGAGACAAAGACGTCATGGAAATATTGGAGGAGTTGAACAGAATGTACCTGTGTACATCCCACACATGCACAGAGAGCCAAAGTGGCCGTGGCAAGCAGCACAGCAGTGCTTGCAACTAACATATTGACCTGGAGTGCTTAAAAGCTACTACACACGCTCTCCTGGTGAAATGTCGGCCGTAATGACTCATACAAATGGATCGTGATACGCAGCCCTCAGCCCAGCCAGGCTATGTGTGGAACCAAGACACTCCCATTTTCTCCCCTCCAGCATGCTTCCCTGACCAAATCAAGGACTGAGCCATTTGGCTCTGACTGGAGCTGGTCAGAACATGTTTTTCTTTTCTTCTCTTTCCCCCTCCTTCACCCTTTGGAAAATCTTGACATTTCAGCAAAGGGCTGAAAACCCAAATCCTGAATATTTTCCATTGGAAAATGCTGGGGGAAAGGGAGGGAAATAATCCCCACACTGCCAACAATCAAACCTCTTTTGCTTTTAAGACTTTGGGGTTTATGAGGAGGGGGGCACATTTGGAGGTCCGTGAACACTTTCTATGAAAGTATCTTTCCTCTCAAAACCAAATTTTTCACTAGAAAAATGTTCCAACTGGCATAATTTTCACTGGTGATGGTTTGGACCCTCTCTACATCTAATTTGGGAATGGACCTGAAGAAAATGTAATTCATTTTATTGGAATATAAGGCACAAATGACATTCCCACAGCACAATTGACATATACTTGGCATTCTCAGTATCATGAGACTATTCCCTGATATTCTTTCTTTGTCAACAGTGCTGTTCACACAATCATCTCAAGAAAGTTTGGAACCCGGTCTCTGGAGATACCACACTCCCATCACACTCCCAGAGCTCCAGTTGACTTGCCTCAGACCTCAGAGCACATTCCAGAAGAGAACTTACCTTTCACAAGATCACATCAAAGGCTGTAAAGGAAGCAATATGCACAGAAAGGCGTGTTACCTGTAACTATCTCTTGAGTAACTGATAGCACAGAAACACTTACAAGGCATTTTGTTCTGATGTCTTCAGCTGATTTACATTTCTGTCTGAATCGTAATGACACATCTGTTTCATCTTGTTTTTGCACATAATTCTGCTTTCCTGTAAGATAAAAATAAAAAAAAGGGACAATGTTAGCATAACAGAACACACATACTTGTAGGAGATGAATTGTGCCCTAAAACTTTTTCTAAATGTGGCTAATAGCAGGTTACAGTTTATAAAAGGAAAGATCTTAAAATGGGCACACACTGGTCATAAATAAACTAAGGCTGCAACCTTGCAGAAACTTTTAAAAAAATAGCAGAGTGAAGTTCAGAATAACCTTAAAAGACAAGCAATGGGAATAAAAAGCTTAATTGTTTGAAGACAGATCTTTATCAGTTGTGGGACATCATGATAGCAAAGGAGTAGATTCAATGATCAAGAGAACCCTTTTAATTTGTTGTGCCCCTTTCCCTGTTTTTTTTTCCACACTGAAGCTTCCCAGTTACTATTTACATTCTCTCTGGTATGCAACTGCACTGCTGCACTTCACTCTGATTTAGTAGAGGTCCCTATCTCTTGTCACTCCCAGTTTTTTCTGAACTAACCACCTGTATTTTAATTCAGTCAGCACCAAAGAAGGGGCATATCTGACTTCATCAAACCCCCATTTTTTATTCTTTTCAGTTTAGGAATATCTTTTTGCAATTGTTAAAGCTTATAAAGCAGTGGGTTTAGAAAGAAAATGATGCAAAATCTCAGTTTTAGATCTCACCTATGTTGGTTGAGGACAACTACATTGCATGTTAATAAAAGGAAGAGGCACTTCCTTTATCAGAATGTCTCTGATAACTTAGTGTCAAGAAATACAAAGTTCCCAAGGACCTGTATTGGTTCTCTGTGTCCTTTGTAATAATTTTTCAAGGTAAGTAAGCAATTTTTCACTTACAGAACCCTATTCCCGAGTTAATAAAGTCAAAAGATCAAGAGTTTTAGTCCCTCAACTTGAAAACACAACTGCATGAAAGAAGGCACAGCAGAAAACTAAGGAACTGCCATCCGGATATGCAGAGCTGTAACCAGCCCCTGGAAACCCACACACACATAGCTGAGATGTAGCTATGAGCTGTCCTTGCTCCCATCAGTACTAAAGGGGCAGATGCAGAAACAAGGAGATTCCAAATAAGAAGATAAAGAGTCAAATGAATCACCCTGTCACTGTGTGAAATGTAACGACTGGGAGAGCCAACAGATTAAGCCGGGGCTTGTGGCTATTAACATTCACGGAAACATGTTCCATAAATTCAGCTTTCCGAGAAAAACTGGATTCTAGCTTCCTTCTGGTAATTTAAAGAGGCAACAATCTGTTCATATGACCTTCAGATCGGGCTGGTACAGGAACTGAATCCTACAATAAAAATTGAAGAATGGTCCTCCCCACACAGCACTCTGCTCCCAGCTAGGGCAAGGTAAGAGATTGTCCAGGGAGTGCACTCAGGCCTGGACATTTCCCTCTCCCTTTTGTTTCCTCAGTATTCACCTTTGTTGGATCGGGATGTTAGATTGTATATTTTCCCTGTTCCTTTTAGTGTCATTTTATGGACTTGTTGCCTGCAAATTTGTCTAATGCCATTCTGAGCCCACTGCTGCTCTCTGCCTCTGCAGCCTTCTGGGCCAGCAACTTCCAGAAATCCTTTACCTAATCTGATGTAATTTCTTCAGTCTGCTTTAAACTCATCTCCTACTAGTTTCACTGAGTGCTCCCTGTTCTGCTGTTGAGGGATTTGGCTACTAATGGCTCTGCATTCACCTCAGCCACCTTGATTTAGTGAATCCAGTCCTTAGCCACCAGAAAAATAGCGAAGCGTTGCGATACTGGGTTGCTCAGCTCACTTCCGTCCCTGACACTTGCTGACCTGCCCAGAATGGTTTTGCGCCTGGAGCACTCTGGCTGTTACCAAACTCAGGGGAGAAAAATAATGGCAAAGCAAAGGGAGTGCAACTTCCTTCCAGGGCTGTACTCCCCACGCAGCTGTTCAACAATGACGCAACGGGTCCGTTTTGCGGTTAAGAGCTGGATGCTGATGGCTCAGTCCTTCTCCTGGGGCTCTGCAGATCTGGGCCCAGCAGGGGGCTGCAAAGCAGCAAGCAGCATTTCAGGGAGGGTAGGCTGGCAGCCCTGGCGGGGGTGTCCGGGGCATCTTCCAAAATGGCTTTAATTAATGAGCACATGTGCAGCGAGGAGAGTTACAGCATCCCACTCAAATTGTTGACTTGGAGCCGCTTCTGGAGACAGCCGTATTCTGCTCATTAGGAAAGAGCTTTTTTGCAATGCCCTTGGATTGGATGGCTCTTGGATTGCACCACAAGATCAAGTCCACGTACGGGCTGCTTGCCTTTCAGCTGCCAGCTCCAAGAGGGTTGTTTTTCTTGTCTTCTCATTCTCAAGGAGTGCTCAGCCAGATGGCCTGTTTTCGAATGCACTGTGCGTTGGTTGGATGTGTGTTTGGAGAGTCTGCCAGCTTCACGAGAAGGAAGAAAGAGCAAAAGAAAGGGAAAAAAGCACCATTTGGTATCTATCTCTGGGACCCAGCCAGAGTTGAGGCTCTGTTTGAAGAAGGGGGGAGTCTTAAGAAAGAAACTCTAGACAAAATTGAAAGCTGGAAAAACTTTCAAGCTTGACAGACTGGGAGACTGAAGTTCTGTACAACATCCATCTACTACCTGGCTCCATTGCAAACGTGTAGCAGACTTCCTCAAAAACGATAAGAGCAAGCACAAGCACCAAGTGCCTATCTCTCTGCTCTCCCAACATACCTCACCTGTGGGCTGGGATGTGGAGAGGTGACCCAGCCAGCCTTCTCACCAAGGCTGGGTGATGCTGCCTGTGGCTTCTGGAATTTTCCTCTCAGTTCACCAAAACCAGAAATTACAGCATCCAGCCTTGGACACATCTGCTCAGGAAGAGGAGACACAATGGAGTAGTATGAAATACCCACCACCATGGCCCAACTCTCAAAGAAGCTAGCCTTAAGTAGTAAATTAGGCCAGGCCAATGTCATTTTCTTGCACTCCCTGATATTCATTTCCCAGAAACACCTTCTGTTTATTTGGTGCAGCAAATAAACACAGGCCAAACCAGAGAAATGGCTTTTTCTGTCACTCATTGGCAAATAATTTGAACCTGACAAGAAAAATCTGTTGTTGAAGGGAAGGGGGAAGTTTTGAAGTTTGCGTGTATTGTGCTTGGCTTTCTTTTCTTTACTAGATGCCATGTTGTGGTAACAACATATTGTTACAAGCAGCAGGAAGAGGTCTTGTTGAGCAGAGCTGGAGAAAGCCATGTTTGTAACCATCCCTGCTGGCTGACATGCCACTGTGTCTTACAAGCAGACTTGTCTGCTCGCTTACTGAAACCATGTCACAAAGAAGATGGTTGTAGCAGCATGTGTATCTGTGCAGGTGGGTGTGGTACCTGCAAACCCCACTTCTCCACTGATTGCACCAAATTATTTTCACTGAAGTGTTGGGAATTTGCAAGTCCAGGGTGGACAGTGTGTCCATGGCAACACCGGCTGGGCTGTGTGTTGCAGACACTGTGCAGACAGCCAGGGTACAGGGGGCTCTTCTCACTCCTGCTGTGGGCCACACATCTCAGGCAAAGCCTGTTGGTGTCTACAGCACATCAAAGCACCTGTGGCTTCAGGACTGCCTGGCTGTCACTACAACACGTCCAAGAGCTACACAACACTGACTTCACAGCAGTAGCAAGAACAGCAGCTGCAGGCCCCACCCTGTGAAAAGCAGGACCTTTCCCCAAATAGGAAAAGGTGAAAACCTCATCAGCTCTTGGCAAAACAGTGTCTCTGACCTAGGGGTGCAGATGCCGTCCTGGAAGGGAAGGAGGATTAGTTGGTTCAAGGTAGTGATTACACCACACAAACACATTCTTGCATGGGTAGGAAGGCTACACAAAGAGATTGCCTCCCTTCCTACTCCAACAGGACCCAATTTTGGTAAATAACCCTGGCATAAAAAACAGGCTGCAGTACCTATTACATAATTAAGATACTGGATTTTCTGTCTGCCAAAAAGAGGTGGGAAAATCCAACAGTAAGTTCAACCATTCTCTCCAGGGTTTTAGAGGGCTCATTACACCATTCAGGCAATTGCCTGATTGTCACCAAGTGTTGTCATGGAGCTGGTAAAGGACGGATTTCTGTCCTTAATTGCACAGAAAATTCAGAGGTCTAAGAGTCACAAGATTAGGCTTCGCCACAGTTAGGCTAGTTACTGCACCTCTTGGCAAATGGAAAAAATTATTACCACAACATTCACATGAGTACACTTGGGAGGAGGTAGCTCCCAAACAAAGGTCCTTGGTGCACTTTGGGTGGGAGCTCAGCCAGAAACAACACCCAGCCATCCGGTCACCCAGGCTGCACTGGCTGTGTCAGACATGAACACCAGCCTCTGCATTTTTCACACAAGGTTATTTTCCCCTTCTTTATTTAATTGCTCTAGTGCTACCTGACTTGTGGACATGTGCATTTCCAGCACACTGCATAACGTGGCACAAGTTGACAGTCCAGTCTGAAAAAACAATTCCCTCTAAGTTATCTGGCCAAGTATCATTACATACCTAACATTGCCCAAGGAGGACAAGCTAGAAGAATTGTCCAAACATGGGATTTTGGAAATATGTGTACTGTAAAGAGAGAGGAGGCCTGCCTTCTGGCACCAGTCCTGGCTGCTCTGTCACCAGCCTTTGTGTAAAAACTTTTTAGCCACTCAGTACCTGGATGGGACATCTCAAATAGATAAGGGACCAGAGGTTCAGAAAGTCTCCTCTCCAGCTAGGGATAGGTCAGTACATATATCAGCATGGCATAAGTGGTATTGCATTGTCCATTATGAACAACAGTCTTGAGTATGGTTGCACCTGAGTTCAGTAGCACCCACCGGGGTACTGCAGAGGATGGCTCCAACTTTGCATCAGAACAACTCATTTAGACATCATTCTCCTTCTATGGCTCAAGGCTTTCAGAAGGTGTGAACTCCCCAGTCCAGTTCAAAAATGGCCACACATCTCCCTTTCCTCCATGCATGGCCTCACTCTGCACCCAGAAGCTCCCAGAGCATATTCTTAACTTCATTAAGAAAATCATGTTGCTAGCAAGAAGAGGTGATGATGAGCACACACAGCTTCGATTTCCGAGTTGCCCGGGAAAACTCTCTGTGCTACATCTCCAAGCAACAGAAGGTGAGAATACAGGCACAGGACAGAGCTGAACATCAGTAGCAAGGATGTGGTGATTGAAGCTGGAGATCTGGTTTAAGTTTAAAGCCTACACAGACACAGAGTGGAGAGTGCCCGAGATCCATACTGCTTATGTTGTGAAGCCTACAAAGGCCAGGCATGGAGTCAATCCTGTTCTCTCCAAGTGTCTCGCTCACATCCATTCTCTGAGCCCATGAGATTCCCATGATTTTCTTGGTGGTCCATATCTCCTGTAGATGCTATGTTTGACATTATTGGGGAATGCAGAGGTTAACAAGATTAGAACTCCTTTTGAAATTAGGGGAAGGAAAAACTTTAGAGAATGACTCACACCTGGAAGTAGCTTATCATTCAAATGTAGAGATCTGTTTCAGTCATGTCTGGAGTTGGATGTAAGGACAAGGATGGTTGCTTTAAAAATTCTTCGTCAAAAGTAAAATGGAAAACCATAAAGTGGAAAACAACAGAGCACATGTTTAAGAAATTGAACTCTAAGACACAAATTCAATTCACTACCATGCTGACTGGCCTCTGGACTGTGACTGCACAGTAGTTCACAAGTCTGTTTTCAAAAAGTGCCTGCACATGCACACACATACAGGTAAATATATGCTACTCTTATTAATACTTGATTTTTTGGCAGGCATTTTGCCAAGACTTTAACAAAGCTTGATGCTGTCTACCCCAGTATTCTTCTGTTCAAATTAGGATGCTATGGTCTGGATGGGCAGACTAGCAGAAGGTAAAAAATTGGTTTAGATGGTCAGGCTTGGAGAGGAGTGGATATATGTTGTACTCTACCCAGAAGTTTGTAACACGTCAGGTACTGTAGGGGTCTATTCTGGGGCCTGTCCTGTTTATCATTTTTAGCAGTTGTCTGGATGAAGCAATGGAGTGCTAGCTCATCAAGTTTGGAGACAACATCAGAGTATCAGGGGGCAGTTGATACGCTTGAGTGCAGAGCTGCCATTCAGAGGGCCCTAGACAGGCTGGAGGAACGGACTGGGAGGAACCTTATGAAATTTAGCAAGGACAAATGCAAAATCCTGCAGCAGTACAGGCTGGGACTGATGAGCAGAGGAGCAGCTCTGCAGGAAAGGATCTGGGTATCCAGGCAGAGGCCACGCTGGGCATGAGCTAGCAGTGTGCTTTGGCAGCAAAAGCAGCCAAAGGCATTCTGGACTGTATTAACAGAACAGCCAGGAGGGTGAGAGATGTGTTTATCCCCCCTCCCTAGGTACTCAGATGGCACTGAACTACTGAATCCAGCTTTGGATCCCCAGTGCAAGAAAAACATAGACACATTGGAGCAAGTTCAGCAGACACCACCAAGAGGTTGGGGGCAAGAGCCTTATGAGGAGAGGTTGAGGGAAATGGAGAAGAGATGGCTTTGTAGGAGACAACCAACAGCCTGACAGTTCCTACAAGGAGGTCATCAAAAAGGTAGAGCCAGGCTCTTCACCACAGGGCATGGTGGAAAGACAAAAGACAATGGACATAAACTAAAATTGAAGACATTTAGACCAGCTTTAAAGAATGGCATTTTCACCATGAGGATAGTCAAATATTGCCCAAATAGACTGTGCAATCACCATCCTTGAAGGTTTTCAGTATCCAACTGCTGAAAGCCCTGAGCAACCTGTCCTCATCTTATAGCTGACATTCTCCTTCTTTGAACCACAGATAAAACTAGAGATCTCCTGAAGTCTCTTCCAACTTGAGCCATTTTGTGTTTGCAAGGTATTTGGGAGCCTGAGCAATCACTTAAGGATCAGACACAATACCATGTGAATTGATTGGCCAATCACTCTGCAAGAGTAGAAACTACTCAAACAAAAGTCACAGTGAATCACTTGCAAAAAGCTTTGTTTGCACAAAACAATTCATTGAAAATTTTAGAGTAACAAATAGTTGAGCAAAAGTCTATCTGTTCTTCATAGCCTGAGAAAAAAATGCAATTTCAGTGAATTTATGACCTGGTTAAACATCAGTTTTCCTTAATGCCCAGTTACCAGTTAGTAGATTGAAAGCTCTGTTTTCTCTCTGAGGACTATCTTCTATACATGAAAAAGAATGAAAATGCCAAATACCAAAGCAACTAGAAATATTTCTTTGATTATTACTATGGCATCTTCCAACTGAAAACTCAGATTGCTTCACTTCTGTTAATTAATTAAGCCTAGAAGCACTTATGCCAGGAAGTTTGATATCATCACCCCTTCTTACAGATGGGGGGGGAAACAAGATATAACATTCATTCAGGGCTACTCAGTGAATGAGGGGCAGAACCAGAAATAAAACCTGGGAATCCTGGCTCAGAGTCTCCTCTTATAATCTCTAGACAAAGCTTCTTTCCTGTAAAATTCCATCTAAGCTCTTCATAGAATAATTAGAGCCAATTTATTTCCTCACTCGTTAACAATGAAATCTGACAGGCTTTGTACTCAGGATGCTGAAGCTCAGTTAGAGGACCAAGGCTCTTCTCCATGAGGGGAGGCCTGGAATGTCAGTCTTTAGGTGGCTTAGCAAGGGCATGGTTCTAGCTGCCAGGTAATTGAACTCCTGCCTAAATCCCTGTGACAAAGCTTTAGGGAAGAACTGGAATGTAAATGACCAAAGTGATCTACCACAAATGTTAGGGAACGATTTAGAGAAATAGCAGCTGGTTTTGTAATGGTACAGCTTTGCACTCAGTGGCACTTAAGAAGTAAGAAAGGATATTTACCTGCCTTGGTATTAGGTTGGTTTCTCTTTTCCTTTGAATTCATTTGCCTATTTTTCAGGTAAGCAAGCTGAAAAAGCTTTGAGACACAGAGAAGTTCACGGCAGTAGTTGAGATGGGCCCCTCAATCCTACCTTGTTCAGTTCCATCAGATCTGGAGGACATAAAGCTCTGAAGGGCTTACAGCTCCCTTGCAGCTCATTAGCAGTCACCTGCATTACCTTGAGATGTGTAGGAAGGTAATGAGTTACAGACTTCTTTACCTTCCCTACCCAGGGCAAATGGCTCACCATATTCTCTGTCATCACTCCCAAGGTTTCCTCAGAGGTCAGGAAACTGAGAAGTGCTGACCATCCAATATTTTAAACTAATGACTCTGAAAGTTGCTCAGCACCTCTTAACCACAGGCCACTACATTTGAAGCTGGAGTACCCCAGACTAGGCGGTGCACATAAACATGTGCCCTACTTGCTCAACATCACATGAAGGAGGCTCTGGCAGAGGAGGGCAGACTCAAGATTTCCACATTAAAAAGCCTGTACTTTTGCTGCTCTGATGTATTTTCCTTCTGCAAAACAATACAAGAAAAACTATTTTTACAGAGAATCCTGGGAAATTCTGCATGCCCTCTGCCTTGCTCTCTTCGGGTTTTGGCTATATGAATGCTTTCTGCAGAGTAGAGCTGAGGACACCAATCACAAAGTCCAGAGACCAGAAGAGGTGAGGGAGGGACCATCTTTTACAGGAAGTCCTTGGGGAGTGTGGAAGCTCTGGTTCTTCAGTGCCATCTGTCCCTTCTCTACCAAGGCTCCAAGCTCAGGTCCAGTAGGTGGCATGTTTGAATTGGCTTTGAACATCTGGAAATAGTTTGCTATTTGCAGTCCCCTCCTCATTCCAAGCTCCATTTGTGGCTACACGCAGTTAACAAATCGCTTCTTCTTTGGCCCCAGGTATCTTCTAGGGAAGGGCCATAAAATGCCTCTTGGGCATTTTTAGTCACCGGGACAGTGCATTGCCTCCTGCAGTGAGGCAAACTGACAGAAAACAATGGCAGGAAAGCCCACTGTCTTAACATCTGGGGCCAAATCACCTAGGGTCCCTTGGTCCAGCATTTTCTTGGTGACCTATGAAGCAGAAGTTCATACACACCTTCTCCCACAGGGATTATAAGGTTGCAGGCTCCTAGCCAAGGTCTGGGGAGTGTAAGGGGGTGAAAATGGGGAACAAAGAGAAGAAGGAAAGAACAGAGAAGAGTACTTATGTCAGTCAAAGCAAAACTAAAAGGTCTGGGGAACAAAGGAGGTTGGCTTTGGCTTTGGCTCAAGATCAAAGCCTGGAGGTGGCTGTGGCTTTCTGAACTTCTGGATGAAAGTAGCAGACAGAGGTTTTTTTTCTTATGATACTGGTAGCACGGAGGGCTGCTTGCAAGAGTCCAAAACTGCAGAGAGTGAGACCCAAGGAGGCAAGCTTTCCTATCCCCCTGACTTGCCTTTGGAGGGAAAGAGGTTGGTGGGATTCAAGTGTCATGTAGCAAGGGAACAGAGTTTAGACTGTAGCACCTCAGTGGCTTCAGAGATCAAGAGTAAACACGACCACAACTGCCTATCTGTTTGAAGTAGGGTCAGTGGAGGCTTCAGGATAGGGAAGGGGCTATTTCTTCACCAAGCTGTGTGTTCAGTGGAAACATGAGCTGGCAAGAAAGGAGAGTTCAGCTGAAGCCTAGAACATGAAATTGAAAAAGTGGCTTTCTAACGAAAAGCTAAAGGAGAAGTTCCACAGTCAGTTTCACTGCAGCAAATGATGGCAAAACATTGCAGCCAAGGGGAAGGGAATAAAGTTAATTTGAAATTAAGAAGGGACTTGATACTCTGCTGAGCTAAAATCTGTGTCACTGTTACATAGATTCGGTTTTCTTATGGGCATCTGCCTGTTTCAAATGAGGATGAGAATGGCTGAGGACACTCTGAAGAGAGGATAGCCTTCTACAGTGTTGAAACTTTGCCCAGAAGTCACACTAGCTTTCTGTTCATTCACAAATAACCCAGCATGTCAATCACTTACCATGGAGCCTGGTAACTGAAATAAATCACTTGGACTGAGAGGTTAGGAAGCACTACATACAGTACCTAGCATCAGTTGAAGCAGTCACTTAAGAAGCTTCTTGGCATGATAAACATGCCCTTCTTTCAGGAGTTCCACAGTTCAGGAGTACAGCTCATGTATAAATATCTCTCTCTCAGAATTTCTTGTATACCAAAAGATTCCGGCAATCTGCTGGAAACAAGGAGAAGGGCTGAGCTAACCCAAGAGTGGCTGTTTTTTATGTCCCTTTCCATTCTGAGACACAGGAACATTTTTACACATTAGCATGCTAATGTCTCACTGTGGCACAGCTGGGTTTGATGGCAGATGGCATAAGGACTTGTCCAGAAGAAGAAGAAGACATGAAAATGTCTTCTATGGGCAGTTGAGCTGTAGGAGAGGAGACCTCTGCAGCTGTTCAACTCACAAATAAGTACAGCTCACGAGAGGTACAACTCACAAATAATACAACCAACCAATAGGAAGCTTACTGTAAATTCATCATGCAAATATTATTCAACCATCTGAAGAACGGCTTGACTAATGAAAAGGTTATTTGTGAATAATTCCAGAAGGATGATAACACATTGGAAAAAGCACAGAGAAGAGATACTGGGCTGATTAAAAGACTAGAAAACATGCCTTAGAGTGAAAGACTCCAGGAGCTCAATCTGCTTGAGCAAAAATCAGGTGAAGGGTTGACTTGATCACAATCTCTCAGTGCTGACATGAAAACAGAGGATTGATAACGAGGGCTGTTCAAACTGAAATTGGATGAATTCTGGCTGGAAAAAAACCCATGATTTTTTAGAAGCAAGAGTAATTAATCAGTTTATGTAAGGCTTCTGGTGAATTTCTCCCTTCATTAGCAATATTAAAAAAAAATTCCCTCTAAAATGACTGTATTTCCAAGAAAAAGCAATTCATTGTGATCCTGCAGCCTATGGTACGCAGGAGCTCAGACTAATGATGCCAGTGGCTCCTTCCTACTTTGCAATCTCTGAACCAACAAGCAAGTTACTCAAAACTGATAGCAGAATTGTAGACTCACAGCATCATTTAGGTTGGAGGAGACCTCAAAGAAGGTAAGCTGCTGAATATACATACACCATTTGTCAATGTTATTCAGCAGGCTCTAATTATGTTTGCAATGACTGAGGAGATCAATGAAAAGACTCCTAGTGACAACATCACCTTGAGTAAATCACTATCTACAAGACACATCTTCACTCTCTTTGTTCTTCAAGGAGAAAAATCCTCTTTGCAGGTTCCTTTTGCCCCTTGCCATACCTGTCTCTCTCTGCCTTCCACCAGTGAAAGGGACTAAGGAAGGATTTGTGAGGTTTAACTCACTAATGATTGCACAGTGCTTAAGAGCCTCATCTGGGAGATTCAGTCTATTCCTGTTCGATCCCACTCACTTATTCTCTTAAACAAATGGAGGCAGTCACTTGCCTCCTCATATCTGGCAGCTACTGCAATAACAACTTCAAAAATAGATTTTGGCAGAGAATAAAAAAAAATTAAAAGTGTCCTGACTTTAAAGGCTAAAACAAGGATTAGACAAGGCCGCTTGATCTGGCAATTCACGGGGAAATAAAAAGTTCCTTCAGTCATGACTGTGTATCATTTGTTGAACAGAGTCACTGCCTGAAACATTCCCAGTTCCATGTAGCTAAAAAAAAATAAAAATGCTGCTGCTCTTCTTGTGACCAAATGTGAAGTCACTCTTTGGATCATGGTATAAAGTCATAAGGGTTTGGTCTGATTCATTTTAAGAGAGGAGGTTTTCAAATCAGTGAACAAGGCAGTTCAGCACATCGGTTCAGTCGCCACCCTATTAGTAGATTTCACATCTACAATAATAACAAAAGCTGCTAGAAGGGAAACAGGCCCCCTGCTCAGCTGCCTTTCTTTGTGTATTTACTTGAAACCAGTCTTGCAGAGAGCTCTTAGCCTCTGGACTGAACATTAGTTGGAGTTGAAATAAATATGAATGAACAATGGCTAGGACACTCAAGTCAGTTGGTAATGTGGTAATGTGGTTGTACTGGAAGAGAAGAGAGGGACTGGTGAAGAGACAGAAGTGCATGTGTGTGGATTCCTTTGACAATGGGGTTGCTTTGCTGAAGTATAATCACTTCTCTTCTTTGCAAAGACTTCCAGCTCTTTTTTACATGGGAAGATAAAACTGTCCTTATCTCAGAGATGCCAAGAGGTACACAGAAAATTAACCACTTGAGACCACACAGAATGACTGCCTAATGTAAGGCACTTAACTGAAAGACCTAAACTTTAGTTCTCATGCCAGACTACTTGCAATGGAAAGAGATTCAATTTCATCTGCTGCCTAGAGTGGCACATTACCCTAGTTGACTATAGCAGTGCGTGGGACTTTAAGTGTCTAAGGTTGGATGGTATAAGGTTAAGACCTCAGCCCAACCTCTTTATGCTTTGTTTTTTAGCCAAAACTCCCTCTACAAAACTCATTGAAATCAGTGGGAAACCTCTTGAGGATGCCAGTGAGCTCAGCAGAAAGCCATGCAGCTGAAGATCCAGGCCTTGGTGGTTACAGCTTTGTTTTGGGAGTTTTAGTCTAAATTTTCAAAATGGTTCAGCTGCTCATACCAAACAATTGCTGGACTGTCTCATTTCTCCTCATTGGGAATGGGTATCATTTCATGTAGGAGAGTCAGAGGCTAGGGAGATGCAGCTTTTCCCCAGTGACAACTCTGAGCCATGCATATGGGGCAATCACACGTGTCCAAAGAGGTAGGAATCCTGGGTGCAAATGCAATTGAAGATGGTCTATGTGTGTGTGTGTGTGCTGTCCTACTGTTCATGATTTCTGGATAGCCACAGTCATTTTTCTGAAGAATCTCAGCCACTCCTACCTAATTTCTGTTGATCAGTCAGTGGGTTACAGGTTCCTTCTGGAACAGAGACAACCTCACAGGAAGCGATGGCAATGAACTCAGCAGAGCAGGCAGCTACTCCGTCTTCCCTGTTAACCTGAGACTGCAACAGAGCTATGGAAGGTTATATACCCCACATGTCCTGGACCACATCACCAATTGCAAGTTGTTCCCTTTCTTGAGGAAAACATCAGAATCAAGCAAATGGACTTTGCTCTTTGTTGTATTTCACATTATTTGACCTTTCTGCTCAGCAGTTCTAAGAATGAGAAAATGAAGCCAAGATTGGCAACCAGTAGATCTCTTAAAAAAGTTAAATGATAAATTGCATCTGACTGAATGAACCCATGAGGCCTAAAGTGATTCAGTCTCTCTAAATCTTGGGATTTTATTGGGAGGGATACAGCTACATTTGATACAAACATATGTAGTAGGGAGACACAGATGCTCTGTTTCTAAGCTTACACTCATATCACCAAAGCCCCTGTACACATAAGGCCGTGCTGCCAAACAGGCTGGCACTCTGGAAGGACTACTGACCAACCTGCTGGCACTCTCACTTCCACTCACAGCTGAGTGTGTTTGACAAAGGAATCATACAGATACCTGTAAGCTGAACTCAGTGTCTCCATGCAGGGCCAAAATCAGGACCTTCACGGACCTGACAGTAGGGCAGAATTTAGCCACAGCAGCATTTCACTAGAGGACCATCTAGACCCTTACAGAGAGTCTGACATGATGTCAGTGATACCTAATGCCAGGAGATTTACTGGGAAGAAAGAAGCAAACTGCAGAGAGCCATGAGCAGGCAGTGATGTTTTAACTCTCTCAGTGAAGGAGACCTTTTGGTTACTGGCTGTCAAATTCTGTTCTCATATCATTCCGGGGAGGGACCGTGCAGAGTCCAGCCCTGGGGAAGAGCCACCCAAACATTTACAGCAGCTGGAGTTGTAAGATACTATTGTGGCTGGAGAATGGGCTAGGATTCTTGTCAAGGTAACCAGTTAGTCACTGGTCTCAATGTGCTGTTCTCTGAAGACAATACAGTGCTGGATCCTGACTTCACATAAAAAGAACGAGAAGGAAACCACCAAAAAAACCCTACAAGGGATATTTTCCATAGGCAGAACTAGAAAAAAAAAATGGAAATTTTCCTTTTTTGGATGAAAATCTGAAACCTGCAGACTTTTCTATGTAAATTACTTGATTATTTTTTATGTAAAAAACCCCAAAACCCCAGTGAAAAATGGTTACTTTTTTCCTCATCTTTCCTTTCTCCCCTTCCACTTTTCTCCAGTGCAATCACTGAAAAGGGGGTAAGAGGAAAACAGACAATAATTCTGAAGAGAGCAAAATGTTCTTCACAGGAATATTTTTGAACAGAGGGCTACTAGACATTTGATGTGTTGAGCTCCCCCATCCATAGTTTCTGTGTTCTTCAGGGAAATCCATTTGCCCCTGGGGTTAAGTGCTTCCATTATTAATCCAGGTATATAATCAGGGTTAAATGCAGCCACTGTGTAAAACATGACTGCCCTCTCATCATATGACTGGGAATATTCAAAATGTGTAGGGAAGGTGTGGCCTCTTCATGTTCCTGTATAACTTTTCTTCTAATTAAATTCCCTAAAGCTTAGTTGAACAGCATGAGACTGCCTGTAGGACAGGTAAATTGGTACAGAGGGGTTTTATTCTCCCAGCTTTCCAATTATTATTTCATGAAAAATACTCAGTTATAAAATGTCTGGAATGGATGCTGAGCTACATATGGAAGTGAATTGTTTGCCAGTGTCAGATGCTTCCATAACATGCATGTCACCATGCCTCTCTCAGTTGGTGACTAGTAGTTTGCAAAGTCTGGGTGAGCATGGAGTGGTTTCACCAGATATGAGTGAGATGCTGTGTAAAAGAAGTCGTATGGTGTTTGAGGTTTGTCTTTGTAACTGGCTCCAGCAATCAAATACACCTCCTCCCAAGCTGTTGTTTCCTACTATTCCATCCACTTAGCTTGAATTTTGGTTTTTGCTATGAAAGACCTTATAGATATGAGATGTGATTGCCTAGAGAAGGCAGGCAGATAATCTCAGTTGTATAGTTATATTTTTCAGTGTTAGCTTTCTGGGTTTGCCCTTTAAAGATATGACAGTTGTATATAAGTGGAAGTAATTTAGCCCTGGAGGGATGAAATTCTTTTTTAAGCTCTTCATGTAATCTTAGTTTGTTATTGCAAAAAGATCTCTAACCAGGAGCAATTGGGTCCAATCTGATGCAGAATTAAAAATAACTAGAAATCCTGGGGCAGTCCTCTGCAGTACCAGAGTGGTTGCCAGATGCAGTTGGCATCAGATGTGTGTCTAACTCAAATGCATTTGCCTGTATTTCACCCACAGGTATTGCAGACAGGAGGGCAGCTGGAGGGGTGTCCTGCCGACTGTTCTGCAAGTGGAGGCTCACAATGCCATCATATTGGTGCAGAGGGTTCAATGAAGTGGCACCCTATAACACTGGCAGCTGTACAAATACAGGGTAGAAGACAGTTCCTGCCTAGAAGAGGTAAAAGGCTGCAACTGGCAACAGAGAAGTGCAATGATTGCCTCTGGTTGTTCAGCAGCTCAGAAAACTCTTGGAATTGATTTGGCTCTGCAGACACTTTGAAAACAAATTTAATCCCTTTTCCAGTAAATTCTTCTGGTTTACTGCTAGCATGAAATGTCCTGACCACCACTTTACATGCAAGCACAAGGTCACTACAGACTGTACTGGATTATATGCACACTTCAATGGCAGCATCAGGATTTCAAAATGATGCAAGAGTATTTTTGTGCTGAGGAAGTGGTGAGACCTTCAGTTACCCAGAACTAGATCATCAGAAGACAAGGCAGGGTAGGGCTGGGAATATCAACCTGCCAGTCTTATCCCAGTATAGACTGGGTCATGTGAGCAGGCAGGAATTTTTCTAAGGTCAGATGCTATGGGCCATGTCTTCATCATATTTACATATCTGATTTTTAGGCAACTATGCCCCTTGGACATGTAATGAGGTTGGACTAGATAGCAAGGCAGCCTTAAAGAGGTGGACTAGAGTTATGGGATCAGTTACCTTCAGGAAGCAACACCTAGTCTCTTACTGATCTTCACAGTTGGGAAGAGCAGCATTTCCTCTAATGGTGAGGTTAGAGCCCATGTTTAAGAGTTGGGGAAAAAAGGAAGGTGAATGCTTTTTCTGATTCCTTTGGGTAGGATAACTTGGAGAAAACGTGATTCAGTCTAGCTTTGTTTTGTGGGCTGTTCAAGAACATCTTAGTCTATCTAATGATGTGGGGCAATAGCTTGTTCTTTGTCAGACAAGGAATATTTCCAGCCAGATAGCCTGAGCTACCTTTAAATTATTTGATCTAGCAGTTTGACAGCACTGAAGAGTGTAACATGGGCTAAAAGTTGACTGAAGTGTACATATACCTTCAGTGATCAACAAAACCCTTGCACCAGAACACCTGTGAACATTGTTATAATCTTTGTCTTCTTAACCTAGTGGACTGCCTCCCCTCTACAGGAGAGAGGCTAATTCTTTATATCTGAGGATGTGACAGGGCAAGGCCACGTGGACAGTGCTTACAAAACAGAAAAGAGGAAAGACAGTCTCTTTGCAGAGATTGTTCAAAGGTCAAAGAACACACATTGTGCATCATTAGGGCTTTCAAGTTGCTTGTATGTTTTCAAGTAAAATGAGTCTAGGGAAACTACAGCAGATGAAGAGTTTAGGGAAGTAGCCAGAGACAGTTATGCAAGAGCCTAAGACTTCAAACAGATTTTTACATACACACTTGCTGAACCTCATTTCTAGTACCTATTCCTTTATGATGATTCCTATTTTTTTTAAGAGTTCATCGCAGATCTAGCGCAAATCTGAGCTAACCAGACAGAAATGAATGGAACACTGCCCTGCTTAACTCTGTTTTTCTTCTATCCCATCAGGTGTAAATGAGTGACTGGCTTCAGAAGCACAAACACATTGAAAAAGGAGCGATGATGCATTCAGTGCTTGCAGCTATGAAGCCCTGGGGCCTTCTCAGTTCATAGATCAAGCAGCCATCAAACCACATCACAACACAAATTTATGTTCCTCTCCTCCTTCCCAGCTCTCTGCCCTTCATAAAATCCACCAATACTCCTACTCCAAATTCCCCAGAGACACACTATTACCAGACACAGACAGACAGACAGACATCAGTCAGTGAGGTACAGCTCATAAGTAACTCACTAAAGTGTCTGCTGGGATGAGGGAGGGAACTGCTGTGGGTGTATTGTTCCAGTCCCATCATTTCCCAAAACACTGAATGAAATAATAACTTGTTTATAATAATGCATGACATCACGGCAATGCTACAGAGCTGCACTTGAGAAGCAGCTTTGAACCCTGTGACCTTCCTTCAAGTGAGAAAGTCTTTAGGGAGGCCACAGGATTCAGAAAGTCCTAGTCTTCCTCTGGTTCTCTAGAAGACTTTTTTATTCTAGAATTAAAAAAATGGCAAGGACCACATGCACTTGCACACTTGAACCACCTGTTTTCTTTTCCCTTAGAGTTGATCTCTGGCTTAAAGCTAAAGATACCCACTTGCCAAGGAGTGACGGGAGCGATACATCAATTCATTCCACAGTAGATTTTTGACATAAAGTGAACCACGTCCAAGCACTTGATCCATTCTCCTCCAATAAGCTACCAGAGGAAAAAATTTCATCCCCTATCTGTGTCACACCATGTTGACATTACATAATTATCCACTCCCCTTGCCTTTACCTACCTGCTTAAAAGTACCTGGCCTTACAGGTTCACCGCTTTGATTTTGATACACTCTTTCTTTGCCATAATACCACAGCTAAATCCCTTTGTGCTACACAGCAAACAACTGCACCTTCCTTTGAAGGTACACTATGTACACTGCCTACTGTACCTTCATTATTTCTAGGCAATACAGAGCATCTGCTGACCAGTTAACCTCTTGTATTTTCCTATTTTACAGTGTAGTAAAAATGAAAGCAATCCAAAGTTTAGAAGGGGGAAAAACAAAAGCCAAACCAAATGAGAACTGATCCTGCTTTCCTGAGAGATCTACTTTAGAGATGTAATTTAATGCACCTTCTATCTTTTTCTTTCCCCTAGGCAGCTTCTTCCAAAGAAAGGAATCGTATCTTCAGCATCAGTTTATGTCTGGGGGACTAATCACTCCCAGGACTGAGCCCTCATGATGACTTAAGCTGCTCTGAATACAAAACTCCATGCATGGAAGGCAAAAGCTTTGTTTTGTTGCCCCAAAAAGGGAAGAAGGCTTGCTAAAAACAACCTTCAATCAGCTGTACACATCTAGACACTGTTGTCTTTAGTGTCCCAGATGGTCCCAGCTGTTGGCATATGCAATGACAATGACATTCATTTCTTTTGCATATACATCCCATGCGAGTCCAATTTTTCAGCTGCCTGCTGATGGGAAGTGAAATTCACCCAGAGAAAAGCTGTGCTTGAGGCCTACAGGATCCCAAAGCTTGTGCAAAAAGCCTCAGTGGGGAGGATTAGTCGTAGGATCACTTCTGGCTACTATCTAATTTTATCTGTGTGTCACTGATACCAAACGTCATTCTTTTCATTATGAGAACCCCTCGACAAACAGGACTAAAAATAAAAAGCAAGAGCTCGGAGTTGGCACAAACTGTGCTACATGGACTCCAATTTGTATAGCAGGAACTATAATCACTCTGAGACGTGCCCAAGCCCTCGGGCATCCCACGGGATTTCAGTCACTTGTTTACAAGGTGTTCTGATTTGCAGCTGTTTGACTACTGTGGCATTTCAAGAGGGGGCGGTTTGAAAGGATGTTGTTACTTTGGACGTTGGGATTGGGAAATGGGTATTGAAAAATCACACAAGAAACAGGCGAGTGCTGTCTTTGTTCTTCCCCCCTTACATATGAATGACGTCAGTGCCGGGGAAAGGAGCTTCAGGAACAGATCCAGAGACCAATGCTCTAGAAAGAATACACAGGGTACAGGTAAATCCTCGAAAACAGAGTTGTGCCCTAACCTACCACACAGAGTGCCCCGCATCTGATCTGGGGGGACTAAGCTCTGGAGGTAAGAAGGGAACCATCCAAGCCCATTGCTTTTCCACCTTTTCTAACAAGGTTACCAGCAAATAAATTGATATTGTGCCACGGACATCCCTAAGAACTAGGATAAAGGCCATCACCAGCTCACTTCAAACAGGCCAGCAGCAGCTGAAATGGATTTGGTCACTGGCTTAAAGTGATTTATCAATTCAGATGGCTCTTTCCATCATTCCCGCTCTCCTGACCTGAACAGTTCCTCTTTCAGAGCTGCATTAAGCTAATACCCACTTTCTTATGGGCCCTCTTGGGATAATGGATTCAGATATGCAGAAGGAATGTAAAAATCTGTCTGTTATCTGGGATGAGTGATTTGCACAATAGTGCCCGTGAGTGTTTGTTTAACACTGTGGACAGCAGAACCCTGCTAAGTGGTAACACGCTGAGAAAGGGAAAGCAAGAACGGAGGAGAAAGTAGCCTGGCTGATTAAAAACTATGTCCACCGAGCTGTGTGCGTTTTTTGGCTTAGTTAGCTGTTCACTTGTTTTTTGTGGGAAACCAGGAAGGACACGTGGAGCTTTTCCCAGGCTTTAGTGTTATTCTCTTGTTTCCAGCATTGGTTTTTGTATGCATTAACTGACAGTAACTCATGTAGAAGATCTAGTGCCAAGAGGATATTTACCTTGCAAACATTTAATCTGCTGCCCCTTTCTCCTCTTCTGTGACTTTTTCAAGCGATGACTGACGGGAGGCGCCATGTGCACTTGAAGAAGCATCACTCCTGCCAACCTTAGACACAAGCCCTCTGCCTGCCCAGTGTGTGCCAGAAACCTGACTGCACTTTCTTGGCAGGGAGCAGCCTTCCCCTCACTTCCTGGAGGTGAAAGAGGGCTCAGCCTAGAATGCAAAGCATAAAAATGTAAAGAATCTGTTAGATTATACTATGACAAATTGGTGTTTTTCTAGCAAGATTAAAACCCACCCCGTGTTTGATTCTGAGTGACATTGATCAGTTTGGCACCAACAACTTCTCCACTGGTGTCATGAGTGACTTCTCTTTAAGCAAGCACCCAGAGAAGCACTCCTTGGTTTCTCTAGGCAAAGTTGAAGGAAAAATCTGCATTTGCATTGCACATGCCATCAAAGATCTCAAAGTACACGACTTATCCTAGCCCACATGGCAAATCTGTATCCGAGTTGGGTCAGAAATTCTGACTCTCCCTCCTTTGCTCCAGCCAGGCTGACTTTTCCTCAAGGTCAGCTATGACTGCTGCCATCAGAAGCATGCTATACTGTCACCACCTTGTCACACATACCAGTTTCAGACTCCCTGGTTTTTACCCATAGCTATGGAAAATTGTCTGCAGAAGAGGCTGCTTAGAAAGGAAGTGGAAGATTGCTGAAGTCTATTCTAATCCACAGTCTATATTTATGCAGCCCTTGTCACAGCAGAGCAGAGAAAATGTCACTGGAACAGTTTTCTTTTTGCCAACAGGCAAGAGGTTTAAAACGAGGCAGTATAACCTCTATTTGATGATGTGTTTCTACAAATGTTTAACTTGCTATTTCATTTAAAAATCATCTTTAATGTTGATTTATATTCCTGGCAGTGAAGTCAGGAGGTTGGCAATCCCATTCCATTTCAGTCTGTGCTCTGACTGAGGCAATAACGCAGATCAAAGAGAAGGAGTCTTGCAGCACTCACATTTTATCATCCTGAATGTTTTCAAGTTCTCACTCTGATATTCATGGGCAGATTATGTAACTACTAGATTTATACTTCTGAAGGCCAAATAGTAAAGACTGAAATGTTGTATCATTAAGAGGAAGTATTTGGAAATAATTGAATTGAAATAAGGAACAACATATGAAGCAAACACTTGACAAAAGCAGCAATGCTTTCCTGGAGATGTTGTCTTGCTCCAGTCTTTTATAGGGTCAGCCATTTGTTTTCATGCCATAGAATATAAAATTAACTGCATGTTATTAGACATTCTAAGTCTTGTTTTCCATCTAAATATGTCAAGCTGACATTTTTATTGCCTTAAGTAATTGCTAAATATTCAAGGACTTGAATTCCATCATTAACAGTTTACCTAAATGATGGAAGAGGAGTAAGCCACAGAACTTCTGTGAATTTTTTAGAAGATAATAACTTACAGTTAATTATCTAACAAGTCAGAGAACATGAAAACTTGCCTTGGTGCCTGCCTTGAGCCTCCCTGCCCATGGTTTTTTGCACAGTATCTTATAAATACTGATAGGTTTAGTTGTCTAATGTCCTGGAGAGTTTGACACCATAGCAGCATCCCCTTTTTTTACAGGAAAGGGAACACAGGCAGACAAAGGTTAGCAGATCATAGAAGCATAGAATCATCAAGGTTGGAAGAGACCTTTAAGATCATCAAGTCCAACCGTCAAAGCAACACTACCATAAACCACTAACCATGGGTTTATGTAGCCCATAAACCACTAACCATATCAACCAGCACCAGATCCAGACAACTCTTAAACACCTCCAGGGATAGTGACTCTGCCACTCCCCTGGGCAACCTCATGGCTAGGCTTCGCAAATGAAGATACTCCCATGCCTAAGATGTACCAAAGGATGAGAGAACGGATTGAAAGCAGCCCTGAGGAGAAGGACTTCAGGGTGTTGGTTGATGAGAAACTCAATGTGACCTGGCCATGTGCAGGTTGCTTGGGGCTCTGAGCAACCTGGTCTAGTGGAAGGTGTCCCTGCCCATGGCAGGAGGGTTGGAAGGACATGATCTTTAAGGTCCCTTCCAACCCAAACTACTCTATGATTCCATGCAGTGGAGCAGGATCTGGACATGCTGCTGGCTGGAGGGCCCAGGCTGTGGGGCTGTCAAGGCCAGGCACAGCCCTCTCTGCATGGGCCTGGCTACTGTGAGCCACCACCAGACACCTGGACAGGCTGCGGGCACATGGTTGGCTCGATCTGTGTGGGGAGATCACAGAATCACAGAATTGTTAGGGCTGGAAGGAACTTTTGGAGATCATCCAGTTCGACCCCCCTCAAGGCAGGGTCACCTAGAGCAGGTAACACAGGAACACATCCAGGTGAGTTTTGAATGTCTTCAGGGAGGGAGACTCCACAACCTCCCTGGGCAGCCTTTTCTACCTCACCACCCTTTGCCACTTTCAATGTAAGGTTCTTCCTCATGTTGAGGTGGAACTTCTTGTGTTTTCATTTATGTCCATTACTCCTCGACCTGTCGCTGGGCACCACTGAAAACAGCCTGGCATCATCCTCTTGGCATCCATCTTTGAGATATTTATATGCATTAATGAGATCCCCTCTCAGTTTTCTCTGAACTAAACAGGCCTAGCTCCCGCAATCTCCTCATAAGAGAGATGCTCCATACCCCTAATGATCTTTGTGGCCCTCCGCTGGACCGTGTCCAAGAGTTCCATGTCTCTCTTGCACTGAGGAGCCCAGAATCGGACACAGCGCTCCAAATGTGGCCTCACTGGGGCTGAGCAGAGGGGCAGGATCACCTCCCTCAACCTGCTGGCCACACTGTTCTCGATGCACCCTAGGATACTACCGGGCCTCCTGGCCGCCGGAACCCGGCTGCACAATGCTCGGCTGCCCAGCACTGGCACCGCCACGGACACGGACAGCGCCGCCGGACCCGCCCCGTCGGGCTGGAACGCTCCGCCCCCGCCCCGCCCTGGCCCGGCCCCGCGCCCCGGACGCGGTTCGGGCGAGCGGAAGGGGCGGGCGCGGCCGGGGCGGCTCGGGGGGTACCGGCGCGATGTTTCTGACGGCGGCGGCCCGTGAGTGGCCCGTGAGGGGCGGAGCGGGGCCGGGGTCGGGGCCAGGGCCGGGCGGAGCGGGCGCCGGGCGGGGGTGGCCGTGGGGGTGGGCGGGCGGCTCGACGGCGGCGCGACCTGCGCTGCCCTTGCCCGCCCTGCCCCTCCCTCGGCGAGCCTCGGGGGAAGCTCAGGGTGACCTAAACACGACGTGCACAGACACAGTGTAGATGAGCATTTTTTTTTTTTTTAATTTTAGCGCAGTTTTGCATTTATGCTGTAGATATATGATTATTTTAAATGCGGTGAGCTGACAGAAATAATTCGGCCTGTTTCATGCTGTGTGGTGGGTTAACTCGGGGGGACCGAAAACCAGCCTTGTGAGAAGGTCAGGCTCACGTGAGAACAGCTCCCTGCCCTGGTTCACCCTCTGGCCAAGCAAAGCTTTGCCTTGGCACCACGGCAGGAACTGCAGCAGGAGTGGGCATGAGCAAGTCGGGAAGAGTGGGGCTGCAGTTTCCACCAGCAGTGTTGTCCGTACCTGTCCTAACCTAGAGAATTCATACTCATTACTGAAGCTGAAAACTTACTGAAAACACCTGGAGGTTGCAGCAAGTGCAGTCTGTCATGCTGAGCACTGTATTTGCACAGACACCTACAAAGGTGGTATGATGGCAGAAGGAGCAGGCAGCTGACATCACATGGACGGATGAGTGGTGTTTATTGTGACAGTAAAGCTCTTTCCACTGTCTATCTGTGGCTTTTGCAAAGGCAGGCGGTGGAAAACTCTGTATGTAACATATAAAGGAAGTAAGATAAAATGATAACTGTTTCTTTTGTTTTTCTCTTTTTCATGCTGCAAAAAAACCACCAGTGGCCAAGAGCAAATCTAAGTAAGTGATGTTTTCCTAACCAGTTTTGGGTTTTGGGTATCACCCTGTATCTTTACAGAATGTTAGGCTTCTCTAAATTTTTTTAATATACCTGAGAGAATTGCAGACCTTGAGTCTAGCTGCCTCTTCTCTGTCCTGCATGTGTGTCTTCTCACAGGTAAGTATAGAATGGTGTGAAGCTCCTCGCTGGGTTCTGAAATTGCAGCAAAGGCAAGTTTGTCCTGTGGGCTGTTGCACTGATCTGAGCTGTAATATCCAAAGCACCTTGTGCGGGGGGAAGCACACCTCTGTGTGCTCTGTGATTAAAGAGAGCATGTAAATTATCTGCATATTCTTGCTCTTGTTTACCTTTCATACCTTTTTAGCTGAGGAGAGCACACTGAGCTACAATGTGGGTCTTTGTTGTCTGTGGGCTGAACTTTGGGCAGGTGCCTTGAAGCTTTCCCCTAGACAGTGGGCAGAGCACTTCCTAGGAGTGGACAGCATGCGGTCAGTGCTCTGGGTGTCTTGGTTTACTCTGTAGTCCAGCTTAGGAGAGATGTTATTGGGCTCTGGAAGAAAATTAGTCACAGTCCTCCAAGCTGTAAAGAAAGCTGATGGTGTGTTAAGGCTTTGAAAGGAAGGAACATGGTACTTGAAACACACGAGTACTCTTACAGTGTGGGCACAAGGAGACAAGACTATGTGGAGAAAATTACTTGCATCCAAAATGCTATTTTAAAAGAAAATTAGCTAGACAAATGCAAGGGGCTAAAGTGATACATTTATGTGAACACATTCCTGTTTTCCCATTCCCAGAAGTTGCATTCTGTGTGAGTGTATTATCTTTCATACATTTTCTATATTTTGGTTTAAGACTCAGCCCTCGACAGAGCCAGTACCAACCATTTACAGGGTTTGAGGAGATTCTTCTCTTACAGAATTTCTGCACAATTGTCAGGGTTTTAAATTAAGACACACTTCCCAAGTATGTCCCTGACAGAGGGCAGTTCAACTTCTGAGTGTTCTACTGTTCACAAAAACAAACACAGCAAAGCAGGAGGTTTCTGCGAGGTGAAAAAGTAGCTGTTTTAAATGGTGGTACTAGTGGTAATGTAGGGATTTCTGCCACACACCCCATTTTATTTTTTTATCCTGATGTTTCTTTTGCTCTTCTTTAAAGTTCCATATATGCTTCAGGAATATTTTATGTTTAAATATTTATCCTTCTGAACTTGCCTTGGGTTTCTCCCTGTGCCCCAATAGCCTTCTAGTGTTGTTTTCTGCCTTTGCTCCCAGTTATATTTCTTCATCAGGGAGTGATTTTTTTTTTGAATAAGGTGTGTTTGGAATGGGCTTGGCCTCAGATGTGTGGAGCATAAGAATTTCAAGGCCTGGTCAAACTGATAACACTGATTCTCCCAGAAAGAGGAAACTGCACAGAAACTTTGAGGAAGTGGATAAGGTATAGGGGGAAGGAGTCTTTGTGGTCACTGGGGCTTCACAGCACACCTGCAGTAGTGTACAGGAGAGGACAATAACCAGGGATAATCCCAAGAATATGCTTGGTCAGTTAATCTGCAGGAATCCAGTGATTTTCTGTTCAAGGAAGTACACTAGTCGAAGCTACACAAGTGAGGAAGAACAGGTTAATTTTGAGTGGCCATTCTGTATTAGAAACAGGAAAATGCAGGGAAATGGAAACTGAACTCAAAGCCCACATGCAGAGATGTGTCCATCTCTTTACTGCAATGGAAGACGTAATTTACAGAATGGTTAAAGGGTTTTACCTTTCTTTTGAGACTTCAGAGGATGCCCTCTGTCTGGGAAGTTGCATGGATCTTGGCATACTTCCAGGTTGGGGGTGTGGGGCAGCTTTTTCAGTCTCCTGACTTGCCCTGCTCCCAGGACACTGCAGGTCCTTCCAGCCCACCCCACAAACCGAGAGCCCTGCAGTGGGGAAGGGGGTTCCTGTGGCTGAGTTAACATCAAGCTCTGTATCTAGTGGGATGGATGGTGCCAGGGGGTCCTGCTTCTCCTTTTGCACGTCTCTTATTCCAGCCTATCTGCTCAGCTTCCTCTCTGCATGTGGAAGTGATAGTCTGATACAGTGTTATCTACAGCCTGAACATCTTTAACTACCATCATCCTTCCTCTCTTGCCATTATCTTTTAAGCCATAATGACTCAGTTCTGTGCTGATTTTTCTAATTTCTTTTTTTCTTTCATGCTTTTATTCCTCCTGCCACACTGTTCTGTGGAGGAGCTCCTTCTCTGTGGGCTTGTATCCTGTTCAAGAGTTGTTTACTTAAACTTGATGCTGGAGCTTGTGGTTTATAGTGGGCTGTTTGTCTTGTTGTAAGTCTGATATTGATGCTCCCGTCCAGAACATCTCTGAAGCTGAAATGGAGTATCTTATGTGATTGTGCCAAATTGTTTATGCTTAAACCTTGTCCATTTGCCTGTGCCCTGGCAGACATGTGGTACAGGCTGTAGCTGAGTGCCTGTGCATTGACACAGAGACATCCCTGTGACTTTAGATACGTTCTGGTGAGGATGAAAAGTGCCGCAGAGACGGGCTTCTGTTTCAACGTCAGGAGACTCCGACTACAGGAAAAACTGGTCTTACTGAGATATGATCCCATTGGTAAGAGCTTGGGGAAAAAGTCAGTGTGCTTTCTATAAACTTCTCTGACTGTGTGGGGCAAAAGATTTGAATGTAACAGGATTTTTCCCATCTAAGCAGAATATGTCATAACATGTTTCATACTCAGATGACTGTACAGTTGCTGTTCTTCATGACATTCCAGTGGGAAGTAAGCATTACCCTCATTTTACAGATTGTGGCAGGGAAACAAAGTAATGACTTGCCTGACACATCAGAGACTTTGATGACAGCCATGCCACATGTCACTGGCAAAGCCAAGTGACACAGGAGTTCTTTCATTCTGTTTCTTTGTGTGGTTTGCTAGACTGTGCTACCTCCAACAAGCAGTCACGAAGTATGCATCAACAGAAGCATTCTTTTAAGTTGCCATGGGTGTTCTGAACAACAAATTTTAACCATCACTTACAAAATGGACTTTTTCTTTTAAAGAAGTAAACACAAGTTCTTCCTCCTCCACAAACAATGCCACTCTCCAGATGACAGTTAATGGGTTCCTTTATATTCCTTTGGTCCTCGCAAATTTTCTTAGCTTAAGAATCTGATTTGTTGGGGGGGGGGTTATAGCACTTGCCAAACTGCCATTTGCTCGCCCAGCTTTTTAAAAGTTGACTAAGAGTTCAGGTTTCTGTAGTTAACTTTAAAAAGCTGAATTTAATGTTAAAAAGCTTAATTTGGGTAAACTTAGAATTTAAACCAGACCATGCATGGTGGAGGTAATGCAAAAAAGGCTTATTTAAAGCTATAGACTAAAGAAATGTATTAAGCAGCTCCAAGCAGATAATATAATGCACGGCCAGTAGTTATGTGGTTCAAGCTTATTTTTTCTCATAATTTTATGTGCTTCTTAGATGACTACTACCTTTTCATTCTTAGAGTTAATATTACAACAGCTTTATGACAAGTGAGAGAAACCACCAGAGAAGCAATATGCTCTCATCAAAGCTGACAGAGGTTGTGCCTTTCCTTTTGAATTCCATACAAAAGGGAAATCAGAAATCTCTTGGACTATTTTCTTGAATAAGAAAAATTCAAATTACTGCATTGAAGCATTGTGCAAAGTGATCCTCCAGCAGCTTTGCAACTTGTAGGAAAGTGAAGAGCTCAGACAGAACACGTAGTAGGTTTCTGAAGTAAGCTCTGATCTTTGTAGCCTGTAGTAGAATACAAGTGAGAAATTGATGTGAGAAAGTGCTGCATGTGTGAAGGGAAGTAAATTTGAGTCTGGATAACAACTCACATCAGGAATATGTTAGGAAGCATTTTCACTTGGCATGCATTTTCACCTTATGTTTTGTACTTCTCAGAAACCTGGGACCTCCACAGAATGAAGCTTTTTAGTGAAGTAGTGGCAGGAGTGCCCAAGTTTCACTACCTCCTAGCTGCAGTGACAGAATGTGTTACTAAGCTGCAGTATTTCTTAAAACGAAACTTTAAAGTGGAAGAAGAGATTTTGTCACTGTGTGGATTGCTCTTGCATAGCTTTCAAAGGAATTCATATAATGAAGTTGAATCAAAACATGCTTTGCAAATGACACTAAAAAGCTTTGCTTTAATTTATTTTGTAATTTTGGGGTTTTAGTAATGCATTGACTATGCTTAACCAGTAGCTGAAGTGACTTTGCCAACATCTGCATCAGGTGCTAGGGGCAGGGTCAGTTTGTGCCCCTGTTGAGAGATCCACAGGACACTTCGTTAACTTCTCAGGCAGACTGTGAGATCAGCTATATCCAGCTCATCAACTGCAGTTGTTTGGGCTCTGGAGTTGAACAGCAGTAGAAAGCAGTAAGAACCTATTTTTGTCCCTGTACGGAGAAGCTGTGACTCAGAGTAGTCACACAGAGCAGCTGTTGAATGTTTTCAGTCATTCCAATCCTGATACTTATTCTCACAGAGGTGAAGTGGACCTCTTAGGAACTAAAAATTACATGTGGTAAAGTGAAAGCACTACTAAATTCCTTCAAGAGTTGGTTAACAACAGTGCTGTGCCAGTCAGTTGCTCCACACTCATTTAAGCAGTGAAGGCAGCCAGGGGAAAAGGGACGTGGGCTCCTTTTTTTAACACTTCAGGCTTTTTAACAAGTTCTTTTTCTTCCCCTATAGCAAAACAACGTGTCCTCTTCACAGAGAAGAGAAAAATCCGCTCTATGTGAACAGTGACTGGACTTGATTTATACTTGAGGAGAGGATGGTCTGGGGGGAGGACGGGGTGAACGCTGATTCAGAAATCCAGCAACATGGGCTGAAAAGAGAGGAAATGAACTGGGATCACCGTCTCCTGTGATTTGAAGGCCATTGTGAATAAAACAATGTAGAGAGAGAAAATTCTTAATGTCTGGACATAGATCATCACAGTAACATTTATTTATCTTTTGAGTTATTTTTACAGTACTCAATTAAAAAAAATTAAATAGCAAATCCCATTGTCTGTGTTTTCCATTGTGAAAGAGGCTGTAATCTTCAAAGGAACTATTGTTTTATAAAGCAATAAAAATTAACATTTTCCACAGCAGGAATTCAATGGCAGGATTGCAAGTTTTTCTAACCTACCAGCCACAGATGTGACAGTAGTGACCATAAGCTGGTGTCATTCCTTGGAGGGGTAATGTTGCACCAGCTCCTTCTGAGGAAAAAAAGCAATGAAAACCTAGTCATGTAAGATGAGTTTTTGGATAAGCTATGACCACGGCTAAAAGGATTATATTATTTTCAGCAGGTTAGTAGGATGGATTTTTCACTCCTGGGTTTTTGTCAAACATGAAGAAACCAAAGTACTTCTCTGATGTTCTTGGAAGCTTTTCTTCCTTAATTAGCTTGCCTGTGTTTAGAACAATATGGCTAGAAACATTTTTCAAAATCTGCCTCCCGTAGCACTCTTGTCCTCTTTTCATTTGGAGGGACCTTCCTCCACCTTCCAGAATGTGGGGAGGTACAGTGCTGCATCTGAGGCGAGCGGGCATAGACGTGCCCGGGCTTGACGGACGGTGCTTTGTTGAGAGCCGCATGCTGGCCTTGGTGTCTGCAGCTGAGTACTGAAGTTGCAGTCTCAAAGCTAACACTCTGCTTCATGTGCTGCCATTGCCCATCAGAAGTTCTGATAAAATCAGTAAAAATACTGCCAGGAGCCCAATACCCTCCAGGTGTTTTGCTGTAAACTTCATGTAGTTCAGTACAGTGCATTGTGTGGGACAGCCACAAGCCCAAAGGCTGTGTGGGGCCAGAGAGACCTGCTGTGCTGTGTTTGAAAGACCCACCACCCCCACCCCATCTTACTACTGTAGAACAGGAACACAGGATTCCTGAAATAAGAAGCAAAGAGACTTTTCTGGCCTTTCCAGTCAGCAGAGGAGAACCTCCTTGCAGTTAGGAGAATAATGCTGTCTGGTATGAGATAAAATCAGCACAGTGATCTAGACAATCAATTAGAAAAGGTCCTGAGGCAAGTCCTTCCTGTAAGGATATGAAGATTGTGTCCCTGATGCCTGGACACTTACTGATGCGATGCAGTTAGACTTCCTGATCATTTCCTCCATGGATAACTTGGGATAGTAAGCCAGGTAGAAGGCCAGTGCTCCCACAAAACTGTCTCCAGCTCCCTAGAATAAAATAACAAACAAGCTTAAATGTATTTGCACAGGGAAACAATTCAGATGCCTTTACCGGAAAGAGAGAAGTTGCAGCACTGATTGCAGGAGTCAGGAAATTGTTCAGGGGTTGAGTTTAATTCACTTTTCTATGCCTAGGAAATTCTGCAAAGTTAAACTAATGCCCCAATACTACCCTTATGCCTAGCTGCTGAGTCAAGGTGCGCATTTACAATATGGCTTAAAACTTAAAGAAAAGCAAGCGTACTACAGTTCAGCAAGATGCTGTTATAAACACTGCTTTCAAAACTTCCTGTTGTTGGAGTGTCTGATTGTGATTTCCCAACCTGGATGTTTCATTAAAGCTATTTTTCTCTCATTTAACTTCTGTTTTTCATAAAGGTCAGTGGTAGAAGGGGCAGAGAAAAGGGGAAAAAAAATAAGCCATGTGGCTTGTGGTGTCCATTGCAGAACGATACATTTTGATGCTTCCAGAACTTAGCTGTTGTTCACTAAAAAGGTCCCACTAACACAGTCTGTGCTGTCACATAAACCACTCTTATTCCTGGGGCAAGCTTTGCCACTTCTGCTGAGATTGACCATGGGGGTGGAGGACAGTGACATTCCCTTGGACCTCCGGCAGCTGTGGCCATCTTGAGGGTTGTCTGCAGGCTGTGCCTTGCCTGCCCCTTGGGAGGCAGGGAGTAGGGAGTATGCCTGCACCACATGGGCACCAACCAGCCCTGGCTTGGCTCTGACTCTCTTGCCCAGATACCACTGATTCTGCTCTGGGCAGCAGGGAATGACAGCTGTTTGCCTCATGAGGGCTTTTTATTGTTTTGCCATGTTCAGTGCTATGCAGTAACCCCAACAACTGGCAAAATTTAACTTAATTGATTATCATTTTTAACTTGATTTGCTCATTTTGGTCCACAGTGTCCTTCCCCCCTCCTCCCCTAAAACTGGCTTGGTTTCTAAGACAGACTGATACCAATTCTTGCTAGTACCATAAAACTGGTCCTAAGGTCCCCTTTTTTTAATCATACTTTCACACCAGTAAAAGCATTACACTGGACACACTAGTATTATCTTATTTCTTTCCAGGACCAGCATATGGACTATTTCCCTGAGAGGTTTTGCCTCTGTAGTTGTAATAAATAGGCCCCAAGAGTCATGGGACAAGAACAAAGGGCCTGGAAAAAACTTAGCTAAAACAGCTGAGCAAAATTTCTAATGGAAGTTAAGGCTGCAAAGTAATTTTCCAGTTTTGAGTACTAGTGGTTCTCAGTCTTAAACTCCTACTTACCCTAAAATCAGCTGCATATGATATCATTCTGGCAAAACAATGCCACTTCCACAGAAATGTTTTCATAACATTACAAGCAGCTGACAGGGCAGAGCAGTGTAGCCGCCGCAAGGGAACCCTGAAGCAGTGGTGAGTGCAGGATAGGGGCGCCTGCCCTATGCCTGGCCTCTCCTTGCCCAGCCCTTCCACAGTGGCTGTTTGTATTGGTGTTCCCAGTCAGGAAACTCCTTGCTTAACGCTCACTTAGCCTGGAGTTTGGGTACTCTCTTCCATCAGAGTGCAGTGGAGAGCATTGCCTGGCAAATGACAAGTTAATAAGCAAAGCTGTAGCCTGGCCTGCAGCTGTAGCAGCACCTGTTTCAACAGTTCTGTATTCCTGAACATACCAGGGGCAGGTGAAGGTTTTTATCAATTTCTGTTGGGCCTTTGTCTCCCTTCTGGTTTCCGGAGCGCTCCCACAATGGCAGGTGGAGCAAGAGCAGGTGATCGCTAGTTAAGCATTGCCAGTGTCTTTTGTCTGATGCATAATAGAAAAATCTCCAGCCCATCTGAGAGTTTGTAATCTAATCAGTGCATGATTAATTATTAAAGCTATTTTGGTACTGTTGTTACAGACAGAAGTAGAATTTCAGCACGCAGATCTGTTCTGTGTAGCTCTAGCAGGAAGAACTCATCATTTTTACATCAAATATCTCTCATACAGTGATCACTGGGAAATGGCAGTGGCCAAATATTTTAATGAGGAATACTCAGAATATCTGGTGTCAAATAGCATAAATTATTACTTGACAGCAGCATGGAGCAGAATACTGTCGCTTTGATTTTTTTTTTTTAATAATTGCTGCACCGTTGGCTATTGGAGCAAAAAAAAGACTTAATTGCATGTCACCCAGGCCTTAGTATGACAGTGAAATGGAATGCAAGTTCTCCCTGCAATGTTACTGTGCCCCTCTGCTTGTGGGTGATGCTCTGAGGTTGTGAGACGGCTGTAGATCTCCCTTTTGGTGGGAATGAATAATGATAAATAACTCTAAAAGCAAAAAACTAGGAGAACAGCGGACTTCCATGCAGAATGGAAAAGGCTCCCTAGCATTTCTTTGCAAGAGGAAAGGTTACAGGGTGATTGGGGAATATACAGAAGGATTTGATGCCAGTAAAATGTTACTGAAATCCTTACTTATACATAATTGAAGTAGTCGGTAACTCTAAAGCTCAGTTACTACTGACCCCAAGGGTATAATAAATTCAGATGTTGGTAAGCAAACGTTTTGTATGGGGGGTGTTTTCAATACAGGAGCTGCTGCACTGAGAACAGTGTCATGCATCAGACTGATTATGTAGATACCCTGTTCAGCCTTGCTTCTGGTCTGTGCAGACATGACTGGTCAAACATGACTTAAAGAGCAATAGCAGAACTGATTCAGCTGCAAGGTTAACTGCAATAAGAACTATTTTTGGCTTACAGAAACAGACCTTCCTTCTTTGGTATTGTGGATTAAACTACATGGGGTTTGGTAGAATCAGAGAAGGTTGGCAGAGAGCAGAAGAAGGAACAGGCTCAAAGGGAAATAAAGATTGTCCAAATGCTGGAATAGCAAATTTAGTAGCTTTACATTTACCTATTTCAAAGCCTGCTATAAGAAAAATAATTCTCACCTACTTCACAAAAATAATGAATTTGAAAACGACTAGTAAGGTGCATTTATTCTGCCCGCTGACAAAATACAAACACAGAGTATGTAATATTTTGCATTCTTCAGCATTTGTCTTCCAGGAATCCTAATACACTGCAGACTTTGAGATAATCCTCATATCTTTGAGAGTCTGGAGACAATTCATTCAATAATTATAAAAGTGTAAGTTATTTAACCTTTCTGTAAAGCAGGAGACGCTAGTTTGTATGAAATAAAATAAAGAATTGGATTTAAAAAGTTGTCTGATATGTTATGGCTCATTCTAAAATGCAAATGTCATGGTTTTGACTAAGCTTTATGGTTTTGAAGCAGTTTTAAATCTATTTATATTCTGTGCCATTAGTCTGGAAGGTCCTTGTTTTCCTGGGTGTCTGGAAAAGGGCATTTTTGTTTCTTATAATCCAGCACTGATTGAGATCCTGTGCCTCTAGAGAAGAGAAAACCCATGAAAACACTTCTATTTATACCTCAGCTTTTGTTATTCCTGATTTGTCAGAAGCTGGTTTACAACTTTAGTATAACTATTTTTATATGATGCTGCCCTGAGAAGCTTTTTAGGGAAGTGCTTTGTAAGTGGAAACTATATTGTTCAACAGCCTTTCCAGCAAGTAAAGCCTTTTTCAATCCATCATGCACAGAATAATAGGATGCATTTCACAATAAGATGACTTGCTCACCAAAAAAAATTGGAGGCCAAAAGGCCAAAAGCTACAGTTCACAGAATGGCAGCAGTTGCACTGCCTTGTTCCTGGGCAACCTCTTCTTCAGCCTTTGCCCTCCCAGCCTGTCCTCTTGGGCAAGGGCAATGGCAACCATGTAAGAACAGGAGGGGGCTTTGGTTTCTGAAGCCTGATGTTGTTACTGAACTTCAGAAAACTTTTCTTGTGTGATTTTTCAAGAAGTCACAGTCCATGTGTGCTCTGGGTATTACAGGGTTTCACTCCATTACATACATTTCAAGAGCATGTTACCGAGGCCTAAAAGCAACACCCTAAAAGGATGTTGTATAGCGGTACAAGAGAAATGTTATGCCTGTGATGATAAATTCTTCATTTAGTGAATAAATCAAAACATCAATCCAAAAGCTGTCAAAAACTGCCTTATAATGCAGAACCAGTGACACTGCTTTCAATGATGCTTAGAGTCTCCTAGGAGCATTCACAGCAGTGCACAAATGAATGAAGCCTGAGGATTACACTGATTTAGTGCAGTCTAAATCCATGGCAATGCAGAGATGCCCAACTCTGTGAAGGAATTGGGCCTTGGAGAATTCCTGTTGTATTTATAGCACTCCACAACTGTGTGATACTGGATTATGCTAAGGATGTTATCACTATGTCACATCTGCTCAGCATTCCTTGCTGTACCCCTGCCTACTCTGTACCCAAACTGCAAATTAGCCCTATATAACACAAAACCAGCTGTCAGCAAAGATGCTTGCTATCCATTCCTCATAAGTGGGGAAAGCCTATGTCTCCCTACAAGAATCCCTGGGCTATGCTTTGATGAAAGGTTACTAGTAGAACTGGAGAAACATTTCCAGCCTTCAGATATATTCAGACAGTCTTGTGCTGAGAGGGTCTACGTCTCAGTATAAGATAATTTCAGCTGAAATGCTCAGGGAGTAAAATACCCTTTGGTGACTGTGTGTGGTGGGTTGACCCTGGCTGGATGCCAGGTGCCCACCAAAGCCACTCTGCCACTCCCCTCCTCACCTGGACAGGGGAGAGAAAATAGAACAAAAGGTTCATGGGTTGAAACAAGGGCAGGGACCAATTATCATCACAGGCAAAATGGACTTGACTTGGGGAAATTAATTTATTACCAATCACATCAGAGTAGGATAATGAGAAATAAAACCAAAACCTAAAACATCTTTCCACACCCCTCCATTCTTCCTAAGCTTACACTTAGGATTTCCAATTTCTCTACCTCCTCCCCCTGCAGCAGTGCAGGGGGAGAGGGAATGGGGGCTGCAGTCAGTTCATTCGTTCCATGTCTTGTCTGCCACTCCTTCCTCCTCAAGGGAACTCCTCACACCCTTCCCCCACTCCAGCATGGGGTCCCTGCCACAAGAGACAGGCCTCCATGAACTTCTCCAATGTGAGTCCTTTTCATGGGCTACAGTTCTTCATGAACTGCTCTAGCGTGGGTCCATTCCTCATGGTTCAGCCCTTCAGGAACAGGCTGCTCCAGTGTAGGTCCCCCAAGGAGTCACAAGTTCTGCCAGCAAATCTGCTCTAGCGTGGGCTCCTCTCTCTGCAGGTTCTTCCAGGAGTCTGCTCCAGCACGGCCTTCCTATGGGGTCACAGCCTCCTTTGGCCACCCACCTGCTCCGGTGTGGGTCTCCTCCACTGGCTGCAGGTGGATCTCTGCTCCAGCAGCTGGAGCATCTCCTCCCCCTCCTTCTCCAGTACCCTTAGTATCTGCACAGATGCTTCTCTTACATATTCTCACTGCTTTCTCCAGCTGTTTTTGCACAGCAGTACTTTTCTCCCTTCTTAACTACATTTTCCCAGAAGCACTACCACCATCACTGAAGGGCTCAGCCTTGGCCAATGGTGGGTCCACCTTGGAGCATTGGCTCTATTGGACATGGGGGAAGCTTCCAGCAGCTTCTCACAGAAGCCACCCCTGTAGTCCCCCACTACCAAAACCTTGCCATGCAAACCCCATACACAGTGATTGAATCAGTTATAAAGCTCTTTATTTTGTCTTTATGGTTTCCTTCTCCCTGAAAGAGCCCATGTTTATCCTCTATGAGATGGAGAATGATTTATTGCTGGAAATGTTGCAGGCTGGTTTTTTTACATTTGCATTTATTTGTCTGTGGAATACTTTTTTAATTATTTTTTTGGAGGTTAATATTTTTCTCCCCACATTTTTCCTTATGTTTCACTGGAGAGATATTTTGGCAGTTTAAATTAAGACAGTCTTTAAATTAAACTAACTCCACTATCTTGAAAATCTCCTGAAATTAAAGTAATTTGACTATCTTCAAACTATTTTCTTACCTCAAGGCCTAGGAAGGGTGACTACTCCCATGGTGTCTGGGGTTGCTGATCCTGTGTGGAAGCATTGCTGTCTTTGTAGGGTACCCTACAGATACTGGTGTGGCTTTGCATGGCTGTGCTTAAAGGAGCAGACCTTTTGTTACAAACCTCTAAAACATGAAATATTTGAAAATAACAAAGAGATTTTCCACTAACAAAGTTATTCCTGTATCTTCGCATGGAATTTTGAGCCAGAACAAAATGATAAGATGTCCTTAACATGGAATTACCAAATTTTGCAACAAAAACCAAAAGAACTTGAATCAAAGGGCTCACCTTTTTAGGTCTAAGTTAGGCTTTTGGTGCTGACTAAAGAACACTGCAAAGACACTTGGGTTGAAAATAAAGGAGAAGTACTAGGAAAAGCACACGGTACCCCCAACCTTTAGGGTCTAGGTCTGCAGCTGCATTACTGTGCTTAATCTGTGCTCTGGTAACTGAGTGTTTCTACAGTCTTGTAGAACATTTACCCTAATCCAAAGGAAAATATATAGAGAGAATCATAGTGGTAGTGGTGCTTGTCTGTTCCTTTCTTCTTCCCCTCTGTCTTCCCCACACACCTCCCAGTGATGTCTGGCGTGGTCTGCACACTCCAGACCAAGTCATGGAGAACTGTTGCACTGCTGCCCCACCATATACTCCTTCCTCTGAGCCACGTGCAGAACGGCTGTGCTCAGCCACTGTTTAACAGCGGCAGGAGGTGTAAGATAACACATTTTAATTTGCATTCCCTGTAGGTTGACAGTGCACTGCTAATTCCAGTGATTCAGACTGCAGTTTCGTAATAGGTTTAAGCCAATCCATGGCTATGCTACTGCTGAAAGGCTCAGTCCCCACTCATGTTTTTATCCTTGTCTCATGTTCCCACGCCCTCCTCTACACCAGATCTAGAACCTGTGCAGCCAAGCAGTGAGGCAGATCAGTTCTCTGATCCTTCTAAGTCAGACAACATTGACCAAGCAACAATAGTTTCTGCCCAGATCAGCAAGTTGCTGTATTACCGCGTGATAGCTAGTCCAAAGCAAAGGAGAAAGAGGTTAAAACCACTCCTTTCAGCCTGATCTTGGATCAGCTTGAGCCAACTGTGAAACCTCACCCTCAGTCAACACCAGGCAATTCATTAACTCAGTTGCGTATCCAAATCCTAATACTCTGGCTCCTTGTTCACACAGGGAAAGCAATCTGTTCCACTCTTCCCCCTGTACCCTGTGGGCTCAGACCAGATGAATGAGGGAACGACCATGCTTCCTTTCTGTATCTTTACCAGATTCTGTCCTGGGAAGGAGCAATCCCTGACTTTCTTGCATTTATGTTGCGACGTACTTGCACAGCTACGAATGGGGAAAATTTCTTCCTGACTTACTCAAACTGAACAAGGGCAGCATATCATCTGGTCCTTCACATGTCCTGAGAACTTAGATGTAACTAAACTACACCCACTGTAGACTATCAGTTGGGAAACACCAAAACCAAAGCACACCACACAGTGCTTCACATCAGCCATCAGGAATTTTTACCCACTTCCTGACAGATTTCCTGATGGTTCATTAACAGTGATTAATCAGCCTGACCGTTAACCCCCTGCATTCCTGAGAGATTAATTTCAGTACAAGGCCTCCTGCATGCAATTTTTTTGCTTTCTGAAACATCTCACTATATTAAGTTATGCACTGTTTCTAAAAAGAACAGTGACAAGCATTACAGATACATGAATTCCCCCGAAATGTTTGGTTTGTGGTGAATGTTGGAAATAAAACATACAACATTCACAACTCTGCAATTTTTAATTTGTATGTCATCTAAAAAGCACAGATGAAAGTATCTCTTTTACATTTCAAAGCCTCTATCAGCATGTGCTTTGAAGGCAGGTAATAGTGATGGGAAATGAACCCAAATTAAGATCAAGGATGTTAAGAACACCCACTTTGAGACATCTGTGGGCTGAATCCAGAGCTCCAGATCTTTCCTGGACTAACAGGAGTCAGATGAGCTACCCATCCTTTGAAAGTGAGGCACAGCTTGGGAACCTCAGAACTGAGATATGCAGAATTAGTAAGTGGACTCCACAGCTCTGCTGGACTCTCAATCAGGATCAGAACAGAGTAACTCCCACCTCACTATTTACAAGAAAAAATACTGCAAGTTGTCTGTGAGGTGATGGCTTTCTCTCAGTGCACACTAAAGGAAACTGAGAAGGAGCACAAGAGACCTTCATTCTGATGTGTAATAATATTCCAGTATGCTGCTCAGCACCAGGGAACAAAGTTATTCTGTGTTATAGACTGTGTTAGTCTAACCCCAGAAAGCCAATAAAGTATTCACCCGCAGGGAGCACTCTGTTTTCTAAATCATCGAAACAATTCAGTGTGATGATGCTCATATAAACACCTTTCAACTCCAGATAGCATTAATGAGAGGTGACGAATTTATTTCTTTCTTACACAATGGAGTAAGAGCACTGAATCAGGAATTCCACATGCCATTCTGAAAACAATGGGTCCATGTCGCTGAACCTGTGAGATTTCCATCAACCAAACAACTCATCACTACTCTGATTTCTATGGTACCAGAGTAATAGATATTTCATCAAGGAATATTTCAATTTGGGATACACTTCTATGTAAATTTCCTGTTTAAGATTCAGTGAACTTTTGCCTTGTAGCTGCCTCTTTCCTGGTTTCACACTTGAGCTATATTCTTTCATTTGATTCGGAAGTTCATACCTCACAAAGAAACTCAGAAACAGCAAACCCTCCACACCTGGTTTGTTTTTTGTGTTTTGTTTGTTTGTTTGTTCGTTTTGGTTTTTTTCTGGAGTGCACACAAAATACCATATGACATAAAAAACACAGTACTGGAAAACTCATTACACTTCAGTCGAACACAAAACTCTCCAGTGGCACTCTTGCGAAGTACAGCATATATACCACGATGTGTCAACAAAATGGAAGCACATGGACATCATCGCTAACAGATATAAGATGGACTTTCAGTTGAACATGCTAAAGGAGCTGTATCTACCTTTCCCAGAGTCTGAACTCGCACAGAATCAAGAGTCGTGGTTGAAGCCTGGCACTAAATATAGTAGCTCTTCAGAAGGTTGATTTGTACTTCTCAAACTGGTTTATCAAGCCTCAAAAACACGCAGCTACTCTACTACTCTAATCAAAAGCTTCACTTATCTCATTTCCTTGAGCAGTACTTCACTCCTTTCATTATTCATGTCACACTTGCACCAAATTGTGATTTCATCCTAACAAAGCTCATGCTTACACATTAATTCACAAATTTCATTTAATGAACAAATGAAACTGGAGTCGAAGCTCTGCCCAGAATACATCACGGTATTTTGATAGTACACTGCAAATTCTGGCAGTGGGTTTCCCTTCCAAACAATGAGCTTCCCAACCAGGAAAGAACTGGGCAGATTGTCACTGACTGTGTCACTCTGTATCATGTATGAGGCTGACATGGCTTCAGGACCCCATAATCTACCAGCTAAGTAAGAAGAAAGAAATCTCTGTGCTGGGTAATTTCACTAGCCACATGTGTTTTTTTTCTCTCAGATTGAAAATGCCAAAAGACTCTTAGTGATCCCATCTAATCTCACGAGAAGCACTCAGAATGACACAACTGCCATCTCGCCTGGAATTGATCAAAAAAACATTCTTTTTTTGCACGAAAGCTCCATATGCTCGAGTGCCTCTTTCAAAACCACAGCATATAGCCTTTGTTGGCTGGCCACTGCTTCTGCCTACCTCTGAACTACACATCCTGGGAGGGAAAAAAGCCACCAAACTTCAGGAGGTTTTTTTTGTCTGAGCTCACCCTAGCCTTGTCCTCTTGCCAGCTCCCTGCGTTCTTTTTCCAACTGAATTTGTGTAATCATTTCGATGAGTACTCAAGCTGTATATCCTCTCTCGAAGTTCAGTTAGATGTGACTTACAAGCCAGAATTGCTGCCCTGCTGTAGAGTATTGTTCACTGCTACCCACTCATTCTGTTTTCCTTAACCTGTGGGGCAGGAGTGCAGAAAACAGGGCTCTCACACCTCACTCACGGTCTTCAGCAGTAGGTGAGCACCAAGGCATTCTCTGTGGCATTCCCTGTAAAATGGATTTTTCCAAGGAACACATTGCCTGCTTAATGATTTCAGTAACAAAATCACAGACAACAGCAATGAGGCACAAGCTTCTAGAGACTTCTCTTACCTTTTCCCCATATTTCTGTGTCTATTTGTGCTTTGGAATGAATAAAACAAATACTCCTTATAGCTATTTGGGCAGTTGGCAAACATTGCTGCCAGAATTTGGGAATCTGTTTTTCTACAGGTGAGTTGTTCTAGAATAGCTGTTTTTATGTCTGCATGTCTATCTCTACATTCATAGACATGAAAGAAAACCCTGAGGAAAGTAACAAAATCATCACACTCAACTGCAAACTGGCTATTAAAGACACCCCTATAGGTTACTGCTATCAATCACCAAAACTTAACAGCTTTAGCTTCCTTCCATTTCTCTAGTGAAAGCTGCAAAACACATTCTGTCCATGGGGCAGACTACTAAAGAGTAATTCCTTTATTCTTGATAAGAAATGCAACTTCTGGCATTTTCTGTGGTTAGAATTTGCAAAAGCAAGAAGACTGATTTCCCCACTATTCTCATTTCTCTGTTCTTGTTCTTTTGAAAACCTAATTATGCAATATCACCGATCCAACTCAAACCTTTCTTGTTTCTGTAGTGACCAGAATTACTTGGCAGTGAAAACTCTGTTGGGGGAAATCAGGAAATCTGATATTGTTCAATATCAACATTACTGCAATTGGCATTTCTGGGCAACTAAGTAGGTGAGGGGCTCCAGAGCCAGGTTTGCCTTCTCTCTCACCATAGACATGATGTGAAGAAACTGAGAAGAGTAAGTTATCTTTCACAAAGCCTGGATGATACCTGGGTTTGCAGAGAATAGCTTTGAAGAAGAAAAGGAGACATATGACATTTGTAAGCTAACCATAAAGAGGGAAAAAATGATGAGGAGTTTGGCCAAGAATATGCTGCACTATTACACAGCGGATCACATTTGCAACTTCCTACGGCTCAGGCCAGAAAAAGATACTTGGGAAGGTGACACTCTGGATGTGCCAGAAGCGCCAGCTTCCACTAGCTATTTTTAACTGCAGGAATTTAATTAGAAGGATGGCTGCACACAGTTGGTCTTCCTTCCTCTTGATCCTTTGTGCAACTTAGAAATCCCAGGGTGCTATGTACCATTACTGGCCTTGCGTGCATGCACTGGCAGACCAGTATCTGCTCTGACACAGGGTGAGCTACATACTAGGACTGAACATGCTCTTGGAGTAGAGCCTGTGCTGGCTTCATCATAAAGTCAAGGGGAGGACAGCAAATCAAGAGAAGGGATGCAGCATGTTTTGCTGCAATGACTTTGAATTGCATTGCAAGCCGTAGTTAGCCCAAGAGAAGCAAAAAAATGGTCATTTCCTACTCTGCTCTCAACCTGTATAAATTATACCATTGTTTCATTTGCTAAAACATCCCAGAAGTGAGATGGCACAAAGATAGCTTCTGAACTCAGCTTCCCTAGACCTCATCAGAATGTAATCTCAGGTGGAGATGTAGGATGCTCCGTCCTTCATGTGTTCTGGCCCCCAAACAACACATTTCAGCTGCTGCATAAATGCTGCCAGCACCCCTACCTTTTTATGTCCAGACGAATCAACTGGGTTAATTTCCAAACTGGAATATTTCTTAGTATGGCAGTTCTTAGTATGCCAGCAGTGGAGCCAAAGCACTTGTCCTCATTTATTTCCATAAACTCCTTACAGCCTCTTCAAGAAGTATACAATGCAAAGCAACTCTGCATTGCCACGTCCTTTCTCTTTACGTGGACATCTACAATGATGTCCAGTTCTAAAAATGAGACAACTGATAGCCTGACAAAAATTTTCCTCCAGTCCTATTTTTTTTTTTTTAAGAGAAGCATAGAGAAGAAGTTATGGTTAAACAAGGGAAGCAAGTTCACTTGCCACTGAACAAGCCAGTCTCTATGTGCTTTTGTTTCCCATCTACAAAACAGCAGTATGAATATAATTTCACCTCATGTTCTAAGTACCCAAGTAGTAAATAATGTAAAGTGCTCAGCAACTTTTTGTATATGTATACATGTATAGGAACGAAGCTGTAGGACAGAATGTCATGACCTTTTACTGATCTTGTGTAGCAAAACCAAACAACTCTTGGTATCAATAAAGTAATATAGAAATTCAGTTTTACTATGAGGTTTTTGCTGCCTGGCACTCTACAATCTTAGAAGGGTCTTAGAAAACTAAATATTGGCTTAAATCTTCTTTTTAGAATATGTCTTCATTAAGTATCCCTTGTAATTTAATGCAATTTGTGGCAAATGCTAATACTGCTTCTCCCTGTCAGCTGTATCTCTGTTAAATTATGCATTTCCATCTGGAAAGAAACTGTACAGGACTGTAGGCTCTCTTCTACTTAGAGTCAGGAATGGAAAGGGATTTAATTAGATGCTCCGTGGTTGAGAAAAGGACTAGAGCAAAGCTTGGGTGGTCCATGGAATCTTCCACTGGAAAACAAGGCTGCAAATTGTTCTGTACAAGCCTGCTTCTGTTTGCTCATTTTGTTTACATTGTTTGTTCTTACAGATTAAAATAGACAGTTACTAGGCAGATAAACAGTGTTTCCTTCCATGACAATGTTGTCTAGAAGTTAAGAGAGTAGCATGGGACAATATAAGCCTGTACTTCATTTTTGGCTGCATCACTACAACTCCCTATATAACTTAGAGCAGGACATTTTTAGCTTGTGCTTCAGTGCACCCAATCACTAACATTTTTGTTGCATTTTTCCTATTTGTAAAAGGGGGATAATATAGCTTTCTGCTCTCCAGGAGGAAAAAGGGTGCATCCAGCTTGCTCCACCTTTTCTTGGTTGACTGCCAATGCAGACGGATGCAACTCCTGCAATCCCTTTTTTCACTGGATACCTGCTATACCCTTAGGTGACTGACCAAGCCTTCAAAAACTGAAGTGTCGTTAGAAGGCCTGAATCAGAAACAGAAACGTGTGAGGAGCCAAGCAAGTCCCATCTAGACTTAACTGTGAGTCAACTCAAATGCAGTGATTTCAGTCATGTGCTCTTTCACAGTTCAGCTCAACTTCAGAACATAATAAATGCAGCTTTAAATAGATTTACAGTGCAGATCGCTGATTGGAGTGCCTGGCAGATTAACTTATTCCTCATGGTTTTTCTGCTCCAAAATTCAATGGATTCCATATTTGCAAAAGAGGGAATGCAGGAGGCTAAGTCAGAAAGCGGGCTATGACTGGAACTAAACTTATTTATTAACCTATTTAGGTTGCATGTTAAAGAAAGGAAGCTATTATGCTGCCAGTTTGTGGGATGTTAATGGGAGTTTTGGGCATAATTACTCCACTGATAAATAAGCTGTTTGCCTGGTAGTTACTTTTTCCTCTTTCCTTGAAATAGACTGGAAGGAAAGGAAAAAGAAAAAGAAAAGAAAAAGAAAAAGAAAAAGAAAAAGAAAAAGAAAAAGAAAAAGAAAAAAAGGTTAGGTTTTAGGGTTAGGGTTAAAGAAAAAAGAAAACCTTGGTTGTCATTTTACTCCTTGCTACATCCTTGGGTAGGAAAAGGTTAAACAATCAACAACATTTTTCTTTTCTTAGCGAGTTAGAGAACTGTACATCAGACACATTGTCTGCCAAATGCTTCATTTACTACCAGCTGCATTTTTACTTTGTTGGGAGATAGCTGAAATAAAATCACTGTTCTTTGTGCAAACGGCATGCTAAATAATGTACGGCTACAAGATTATTAAATAGCAAAGGCATTTGATAATATTAGAGTCAACCACAAGTCCCACTTCTGCTGATGCACAGAATTTTGAGTAATTAGTCATTGCACAGAGTGTTGTATTTATATCCCCTTGAGCCTCAGACGTTAGGCCACAAAGTCAGGAGACAAAGAATTGCTGTTATTAGGAGGACTGTTTTGGATTTATTTATATTCTAAGGCTTTATTTCAGTGTCCACTTCACTCCTCTGGCTCAGGCTTCCTCCAAACGAGAAGATACAGCTAAGTCAGAGAATTTTTAGTGTAAACCATATTTTTACAGACAAGACCTCGCAACTTCAAGCAGAAGCACTTCAATGAGTTTGCAAAGCCCCCAGAGAAGCACAACTGGCCTGAGGTTATATGACAAGCCTGGGAAAAAGGCCTCCCAGATCCTGTTCTGATCTCTAACAGACTTCTCATGGCTTATATGCAACACATTAATAGCAGCTCCAATTTATGGACAGATAAATTGGGATACAAAGAAGACAAGTAGCTCTCCCAAGGATTTACAGCAAGTCTTTTGCAGAGCCTTGGAACTCTTACTCAGTCCTTTGTTCAAATTGCTAAACCACACTGCCTTCTTTAGACCACAGTTGCTGCACAGGCCTGAATACTGTGATATATCTAAAATTATATAGCTATACACTTATATCAGGCTTTATTAAAACAAAGGTTGTGTAACATCTTCGGAGTTCAATACAAAGCTGCTCAGTGAGTAGTCTACTGCTTAAAGACACCCTTCATAATTCTCTCCCCTAGTAATAGAGACAGATCTAATATATTGTAGTAAGAATTCTGAGGGAAACAACAGTATTCGAACACAAAACATCTGATGACAATTCATATTGTAACAATGAACTTTTCTTTTGAAGAACTGACATAAAAAATAATAACATTTATGATTATGACAGATAGCATGTATCGTCTGTCTCTGAGAATATGGTACAGTGAAGAACTATATAGACTAAATCATACACTCATGACAAATTTCAGGCACAACTGAACAGATTAAATTTTGAATATTTTCCTGTCTCCTCAATGAGTTTCCTTTCATAAGTATGGCACCTTAACCTGAGATCCCCTTAGCTTCCCTCAGCAGGTTGTACACTCTCTATAGTTGAAAAGCACAACCAGAAAATGCTGATACTATAAGAAATTATATGGTAAATTTAATGGCTGTGCTTAGAAATACTGTGAAATTAAACATTCTGGGTTCTCTGTGAGATTTAAAAGGGAGACCATGGACTTCTGTTATTACTAGGGGCATCATTGTGAAAGGGGATTCTAAATTTTCATTTAAATATTGTGTACCCAAGTGTGTACATTTGCCTTTCCAGAAAATACATCCATGCTGAAGCCAGATATGCAGATGGAACAAAAATTAGAAAGTCACCCTAACTGATGCAAGTATATATTCAGCATCTTGATCCAAGCTGGGCTCTGGAGCAAACACAGGTTACAAAAACTAATCCTAGATTACCTCCCTCCTCAAACTGATCTCCATCCTGTAACCTTGAAATAGGGGAGTGACAGCAGGGCAGCTCTGGCTTGCTTAGTCAGAGAGCAATCCATTTTCCACTAATGCAGGGGAGATTCTGCCAGTGCCATCTCTCTGATTTGAAGCATGGATCCTAGACAGGACACCCCAGCTTCAACTGCAAGCAGCAACCACAGAGCAAAGTCGCAGAGCCAGCAGACACGTTACAGCCTGCCATAGCCACCAACTGCCAGACTGCCCCACTTCCAAAGGAGGCCTGGCACGGATGACCCTCTAAATCCCAGATCAAAGTAAGTTCCAAATGTGGAGCTTCAGACAGCCCAAATACCTCTGCAAAACCCACCTGCACACATCAAGCCCTAGGCAGGCCTCTGGCAGTACCTCAGGGGCTTGACTTGGTCCCTAGCTGTCACTTGAAGTGCTCAGCTCCATATGATCCCATAGTGCTTTTTTGCAAAATGGAAGGGAACTAATCTCACTGCTGGCCAAATTCCAGCTTTGAGTAATTACATTCTTCTGACAAATTTTCCTTGGCAGTTTCAATGGAATATAATTAGTAAATGTAAATAGATGTAAATAGTGCTGTAAATTACACTTTGCGTGATTGTCAGAAGCAGAGGGGGAGAGCGAGGGTGAAGGGGCAAAAAGAGCAGAGCTTCGTTCTCTGATATGGATGACGTTGTGGCCTTCTCTCCCATCAGACACTCTCTCTCATCAGTGTATGTCACTGCCAAGACAGTGTGTTCAGGGCTACTGCAGCAGGATCATCATGTGGCTCATCACACAGATCATCCCCTTCACCTCAAGTACAGTTTTGACATGATGTCATGTCCCACAGCTGTTTGTGAGCAACTGCCATGTTCCACCTCAGCTGTGCTTCTGCTTCAGCAGCAGGCAAACTGCTTCACACACACACATGCAACTGCAAAATGAGCGTACGTGATATTATTGTTTTCTATGAAATGCTTATCAAATTTGTGAATGGTTTGTGAAACCTTCTGCTACCAACAGAAGAAGTGTCATATAAATGGAATTATATAATTATCCTTCACTGCTATTTTAGTGCAGCTTCATGGACTATTTTCACCTAGAGTGGAAATAGCTTCTTCCTAAAATAAAGTAAATGCATATACTTAACTCAATGTAGTCAAGTACATTTAAAAGCAACTATTTAAAGTAATGAAAATAGATTATAATATACACCTGTCTTATGTTAGTACTTTATTATGTGTCAAATGTCTCATGTACAGCATCTGTTTCAAATACAAATTGATATGGCCAGTGGGATTAATTAGATCTTTCTGTCATCCAGAGAATTCAAGGATGATTTTCCAATAATTCACTTATTTTTCTGTTTATTCAAAATTTGCATATAGGAAATAGCTAGCAGAAACTAGTAAAATGAAGGGAAAGTTAATTTTCTTAACAAAAGCTTGTTGCACTATTAAGCTATAAGAGGAGAAACAGATGTTTCAGCTTTACAATACTATGTCTTGCAAAACTTCCCTCTGAACGACTATTCGTGCTCTACATGTTTTGGACTGTGTATGGAGAGCTCTGCTAACAGTCATGGGAAGCATTGCATACATTACTAAAGCCCACATAAAGATAATTAGTGCTAAAAAAAAGAATCAACAGGCCTTTTTTCCCCCCTTTATAGTATTGATTTAGTGTGGGTGAAAAATGCCAGATTTTAAGTCTTGAAGATTCATGTTCTACCACAGAGTGGGAGATGGAGCCAGCTTTTCCCAGCATTCTGCCAATAAATGCTTAGCTTAACCATCTCTAGGGCTGGGAAGAAGAGCCAGGCTCTACGGTCTATCAACCCTTAGTGCCCCTGATGAACCTGTGGACCTGGAGAATGGGGACCACACAGACTGGGGCAAGGAACTCAAATTTTTAATCTTTGTGGCTGTACCTACCCAGGCATTTTCTTGTTCAAAAATTCTCAAAATTGCAGAAATGACCAGGAGTAAGTATTGAAGTTGCACTGCTGCAGAGAGGACTGTGGGTAGTGCTGCAGTGGTAGCAGCTATGGAAAAATTTATACAATGAAAGAGGCCTTTGAAGCTCATTTTGTATCTTACATGTATATCTCCTAAATGGCAAATTCTAATTTAATTTCTGTAACTTTTTGCAAATGCTACGATAAGGTATACACATCATTTACCTCTTTGTCTGGCAATAACTTTATTTTCTGCAGATGTAAACAATATCGACACATCACATAACCAGATGTGATTGTGCCTGGTCTTTCAAGATGCTGAAGTCAGGGCAGTTTAAGGTAGCAACTTTTTTTTTATTATCAAATGCCATGCTAAGAGCATATACATGAACAACTCTGAATACTCTGTGGATAAGTAGCTACTTGGTAAGCCACCTCACAGCTTGCTCCTTCCCCCAAGGAAGGATCTACTGCAGAGATGCCCCTGAAGAGAGCAACATGTCCTACTAGAATGTTTAGTATTTATTTTAATAATAGAGCTATCCAGGTTAGTTGAGGATGACATTATTTTGCTAAGTGTTTGTAAGGGTTGCTTTAAAACCACTTGCTTTCAGAAAAGTCATAATCAGGCTAAGCACTTTAAGACTTTTATAATGGAAGGCCAACACATATTTTTTCATTCAGTCTGCAAGAATAAACTGAGCACAGCTGTTTTACTGAAAACAGCCCACTGGTATTTAAGTAGATTAACAAAATTAACTGTGAAAATCCTCTGCTATCTGGAAGCCAATAACCTGTTGGCCACAAGGAGGCAGGGCAAGGATTTAGTACACTCAAAGAAAATGCCTTTATTTAAAGTTAAATTAAAAAAAAAAAAAAAAGAAAAGAAAAAGAAAAAATAGAAACCGAGGAGCATTAAATTAGTTCAGTCATGAAACTCTGAACTGCTAGGCAAGATAAAAAGCACTTTTTCATCCACAGTGTGTGGTTTCAGAATTGCTGTTTTATTCCAAGAACAGCAAATATCTTAAGATATGAAACAATAGCTGATCTGGCAGCAATTTTCTTCTTTTGAAGAAGCAGATCACTCATGTTACTTCTTCATCACTTCTGTGTGATGTAGAAGAAAACTCTAAAGCTCAGCTTTGATAGAAGCAGTGGATTTACCAACTCAGAGCAAGAAACCGTACTGCCAGGTTCACAAGATGTTGCTCCCAAGCTAATAAATCCTGCCTCTGGGCAGCTTTAGGAGCTGAGCCTTTTACTCCCTTGGCACTTCTAATTCTAGGCTAAAAGCAAGCAGAGGCTGTTTGGCATCTGTAGCGCCCTACCAAGAACCTTATGCACAGTACACTACAGTGATACCTCCCTCCCTTAACTAGAACTTGAAGACATTCCAAAATTAGCACTAACTCGAAGTCAAACTTCTAAATGACAGAAGGGCAAAAGAGGAAAATAAAGCCATAGTATCTCTATTTCACAATTAAATTGAAAACTATCATATTTAACAACGAAACAACGCTTTCCACGGCATTAGCATATCACAGTTCAAATCTACGAGTGATCTTCTGGTTGAGATGAAGTGACTTTACTCTTGGCTCTGCCACTGCATGCTACTGATCTAGGTAATTTTGGTCTCTTATGCCTCTGTTTCCTCATCTTTTATGCAGTTGCCTTTCTTCTTTGTGAATCAGTATGAGGTCCATGGATAAAAAACATGCTACAAGAACTAGTCATTATTAATGCAATTCAGATATGGAATGCACCAGATGGTAAAATCTCCAGGATTTTAATGAACTATTGTAACAGAACATATGTAATATGACGTTATTATAACAGGCATTTAAATGTATAGTTAGTACATACAACGTGACCTGTGCTGCTCTCAGTTACTCCACTGGAATTATTTTGGATTTATGTCAGACAATAGTAGGAACACAAAGTAGCCCCATATGTGCAATGTGGTAAGGTTTTCATAGTAATGTTATCTTAACTATTGCCTGTCCTGTTTTTAGCTGTATCTATCATTTAGTTCTGAGCAGGAAATAAAAAAAAAGTACCTAATGTCACAGACTAAAATGCCTCTGACCAAGTATTTGACTGGGCAAAGGTGAAAAAATAGGACTGCAGCTCAAGCCACTGGCATCAGACATTACAGTCAGAGACAGGTACTTACTTCAGTAAAGGAGGGACATAAAGACACCATCAGTATGTATAATTCTAGCTCATCTAAAATACAGACTATAAAACTCAAGTGAACTGACACTTAATACATGAGAGGCTGGAAGCAAGATATCAATTTCACATCATAAATTAGCCTTTGTGCTAGTGCCCAAAGATTTGGCTGATTACTCATTGCTTTCCCTTAGTGCTTAAGCAGTCTTTTCCAAAGCAAGACAGTTAAACCACAAAAACGTACCGTAGTGTCCACAGCCCTGACCTTCCCAGCAGGAACGTGCTTTGGAATGGGTTCTTCTACTGATATCATCATGCAGCCTTCTGCTCCAAGAGTAACAATTACAAGCTTACACCCTCTTTCTAACAGCATGCGTCCCACCTTTTCAGCATCTTCAAGGTTGCCAACTGGGATGCCCGTTAAAATTTCTGCCTGGAAAACAACCCACGCAAATGAAAATCATAATCTGACAGCATTCATTTTTGGACAACAGTTGCACTTGAAAACAGTATTTAATATCTTTTTAAAATGTGTATTGTAGGGTGATCATGAAACCACTTTCTACGCTGATATTCGAATATGTCTTGCTACTCGTGGGAAACCAGCATGCATTTCAGGTGCAGCAGACTAATGGAGAGCAGCCTATGCAGAGACACAGGAGGCATGGGTTCTGTTTCAGCTTCTACAACTTACCTGGCATACAACCCTTAGCAAAATCACATTTCTCCCACATGCCTCAGTTTTTATATCTGTGAAATGGACACAATGACACAGTCTTGGCAAAAGCACTTTGTGGTCTAATGTGAAAAATGTTACAAGGCAACTTGGGTCACTATTGTTGAGGGATATTTATCTCCAAGTGAGAAACTTTTTAAATACTTTTTAAAATTCTCAGTGTTAAACCAGAAGGGGAAATTCTCTTTAAGGAAAAAAAAAATTGCTCAACTTTGACCACTTTGTTTAGTTTTATATACATTTTTTGATGAGAATACCTAAAATTTCTCTGTCTTTACTAAATTTTGTCCTGCTTGCCTGAGAAAAGGGAAGTCTTACTACAAGGTTGCTGCTGGATCCTGAAGAATGCTGTTTGAAGTATTTCCAGATAGTTGCCTTGTAGCTGAACATAACTTCCACACTCTAAGGGCTTATTTTCAGTGGAAAACTTACTTTGGAACCTCTTCAGTAGCTAATCTCCTGACCTCTGCTACACGAGCAGCTCAACTTCTTGGGAAACAGCTGCTGAAATGTTTCAAACTACCTTCCTCTGCCTGACTGAAATTTGAATTCAATGCACATACTTCTTGATGTAACAAACCGTAAACTACAGTGATTAAACAACTGCTTCATGGAGCACAGGCCATGCCTGTAGTAAAGAGAGGGAGAGCAGACAGCTGGGGGCAGGAACTACTACAGCCATCTACAAGCAAACCGCCCCCAGCTGTGAGTCAGTGCCTGCTCACCACTGTCATTTCCTGAGTTTCAGCCTGACCCAGGCGAGAGCAGCCACCCTTAGGCTCTGAAGGGCCAGATTATGCCTACAGTTTATCATATCACTAGCAGAGGATTTACTGGTTTTAATTTTCAAACTTCTATGACCAAGTTCTGCAGTCCCTACTTAGACAAATGCACAACGATTTCTAGCACTGTTGATCTGATCACTATGAGAGGGAGACTGCTGTCGCAGGACTTGATGGGTAAACTCGTGGGTTGCAAGGGCAAGGTGTGGTTAACATGTACACAGAATTTAAAACTACTTTTTTTAACCACACTGATCCCAGACAAGAATATACTAAGCTTTAAATTATAAGAAGGCAACTAAACCTATCCAATTTTCTCTCTGGCATGTCACCATGCTACTCAAACTTCTCTTGCAGTATGAACTATTTAAGCAAATTAAACATATTTCAGTCTTTAAAAGGCTATAAAAGTATTTAAAAATAAGAAAACTAGTTTTCAAAATGTATCTCACAAAACCTTTTGAACGTATCTTTTTGCAAGGTTTGCAAGGAGTTAATACACCAATAATGTTTTTGGAGTAACTAAGGATAGATGATAAATAGTATTAAAATATATACATATTCTATTCAGGCATTTAAAGAGTCTGTGTCTCTTCATGAATTTTGAGATCTCTGGAGCAGGAATTATGCATTCCTGTATTCAAAACACCTAGTACATCATGTTACAAGAATAAAAATGGATTAACACAAATCCTTGAATGAAACTGGGAAGCAGTGTACTTTATGAAGGGCAATAATTCCAAACATTCTACCTATGCTGCAGTCTCCAGGATGAAAGTAGATTTGGTTTTGGTAGAGAAACAGTAAACCTAATATGGGTTTACTTAGCTGGTATACTTCTGTAGTTCATGAGTAAAGTAAATGAAGTATTTAAGTACAATATTCTTCCTAATGAAATGCACATCCTGTATGCTTAGCATTAAGACTGTACTCCTCTTTGTGCTTCCTATATCTCAAGTCAACAGGATTTTTTGCTTGAGTAGAGAAAGAATTGTTCCGGGACTGATATGTGAAAGGTTTTGCAGAAATCTTTCTTTTCATCTTTACACTGCTTATACCAATAAATAAATTTTTTTTGAACAGACAGAGTCTGTATAAAAGTAGATCTTCGGCTGCTTGAAACCACTATCATCTAACTCATCTACAGCAGGATGGTAAAACTAAAAAACACTGGAACAAGCTGTAAGAATCATAAAAGTAGCAGAAGCCAGACAGATTCTGTGCCAATAATTAGAGATTGAGATAAATGTCAACTGATGTTAAATACTATGGTGAATTTTTAAGTTCCTCCCTTCAGTAGAATCTTATTTAAAAAACAAACTGTGGTACAATTGAAGGAAATAACTAATGGTTATGTAAAGAAAAAATTAAATAACAATACTAAAAGCCCAATGTGGACATTTGCCATATACTGTACAAAAGAGCAGCAAATTAAGAATTTTGTTTTTCTGCAACTAGTCTCATAAAACTACTCAGTCAAATGGACCTAATAAAGCAAGACAACATTCCACACAACTGCTGTCAGAATAAACCTATGATGGATATTATATAACTAATCTACACAGAATTTTCACAATTTTGTTTACAAGAGTGGTAGAAAAATTTAACTAAAGCTTTTAATTTCATTGATATGAAGATTCTTGGCCACAGTTCTCACTAATCTTAGTTAACACTCCATCTCTCTTTAGACTGCAGAGTCTAAGTCATGGTAAGTTGACACAAACCAGAACTACTACAGAAAAAAAAATGGCCCTGATTTTTCCCTTCCACTCCTGTCAACATGGCCCATTCTCTTGTGCCAGCACAGCCATTTGTGTGGCCTGGAAACAAACTGGATTTCAAGGCAGATCTGTGTTAAAATTAACACCACCCCCAGTACCACACCACCGCCAAAAGTCAATCCAAAACAATGAACTTCTTTAAACAGCAGTACTAGTTTACACTGCCTAAAAGTGAGAATGATCCTAGCATATGAACATTTGCCAATTGTTCCTAACTGTGGTGCATTTGGGGCATCCTATGGCTTACACAGCCACTTTCGTGGAGATGTTCTGGATCCTCTGCTTGGCATTCACAAGACCAAATCTGCAGCATCATATCTAGTTTTGGGATCTCTGGCACAAGTAAGACACTGACATTCCACAGCATGCTGCAATGGAAGGTCATCAAGACAGTCAGACAGACTGGACAGACCAGGACAATCAGGTGACCAGAGACAAGAGGAGGCTGGGAGAAGCAGGATTGTTCAACCTTAAAAACTCATGGCTAAGGGGAGATGTTATTGCTGTCTGCAGGAATTTAATAGGTGGGTAGAGAGAAAAGGAAGTCAGAGTCTTCTTGAAGATGCACAGGGATAGGGCTAGAGACAACAAGCACAGATTGGAACACGGGAAATTCCAGTATTAGGACAAGCTTTTTCACCAAAGAGTGACGAAGCAGTGGAACAGGTGCCCAGAGGTCATGAAGTCTCCAACCTCAGAGATTCAGAACTTGACTGGACAAAGTCCTGAGCAATCTGACCTCAACTGGCCATGTTTCACCGCGGTGTTGGACTAGAGACATCCATAGGTCTGTTCCTAACCTCTACAACCCTATGATCCTCAGCAAATCTAAACTGGTGAAATAACAAGAAATGTTAATTCTTTGGGAAGCAGTCTATCATTTGGCCTGTTTTTTGTACACCTAACACAATAACAACTTTGCAAGTGTTGCCAGGAACTGCTGGAAGAATAATAATAAATAATAACAGGGAAACTGTTCCAGTTTTAAGGCTAATCCATCTAAAACTACATATGATAATTTAAAATATTTTTAATTTCAAATATTTAAACACAGCAAGCCAGTTGGCTACAAACTTGGCTCGTACCTTAGGAGATTTCTTTGAGAATGACAAAATAAGAACTCAACCTCATTAATTCTAACACATGTGAACAGTCCCAGAGAAGCAGTACAATAGATTTGGTGTATAACCAATTGCAAGATCAGGCCACAAGCCAAGCTAGTTCCAGTTGTTTCAAATTATAAAATTTTTACGTACATACAGGCAGAAATACTTATCGTACTAGAATAATTAAAAGCTTATTGAAATGAATTAGCCTGAAGCTATTCCCTTCTCTCCCAAAAGTAACATCTTTCATTTTAGACTAAATATGGGAAATTTCATAGTTTCCAGTGACTGATAAAATCAGGTTTAGAACAAAGTTGGAATTAAAATATACTGTGAATTGCTGGCTACTTCTTTGTAATGGCAGAATAGTAGTTCTCCATTACTTAAAACAGAAAAGGCAAATTCAAGAGATATTATGAAATACTTTATTTATAATACTTTATAAAAGGACCTGTTTTTGTTTTGACTACTAGAGATATCAATTGTATTTTCTTTAAAAAGGTTATCCTTAGTATTAATGTCTCTATACTAATAAGCAGTATCTTAAATGTCCTTATCCCAGACTACAGATATAGTTTTAAAAACCTGATATTTTCTGAATCTTCCAAAAGTCAATATTGTCTCTTGATTTTGGACATACTAATAAAAATTTACCTTACTAATATTTCTTCCAAAAAATGATCTAGCTTCTGGTAATAGACAGTAACACTTAAAAAGAAACAGTAGGAAAGTATCTGTTTTTCTTTATTATTTTTGTATATCTTGCAGCATTATTTAACAAAATTAGCAATTCACTTACATTTAGTTGTGCTGCTTTCTACTGCTGAAACTCCAAAGTATTCTGCTACCATTTAATTAAATCTTTGCTAGGCCGCCTTTATGTTACAAGCCTGATACCTACTTTACACTGGGGAGAAAGCAGTTCCCAGTTTTGCATTAAAAACAGTTTGACAAACTTAGTCATTTACTGCAACTGTTTAGGAGTTTTCCTTCTCCTGAAGGGCTCCTCAGTATTCTTTGAATGGAGAAGCAGCTTTCTTCAAAACATTTCGGATCAAATTGAAATCGCTGATGTGCAATGTATTTTGGTTCCTAACCTGCAAGGCTGTGTAACTGCGTGCACACACTAAATAAGAAAAACAAGACATGAACTGTATTGACATTGTGGTTATGCCTAAAGCCATCTGCAGCAAGGAATCACACAAATACGTGGGAAAAAAATGGTAAGTATTCCAAAGAGCTCATCTTGTAGAAGGTTGTCTCGTTTTCAACATTTATAGATGACTGAAAAGAACAACCATTAGTTTTCACCAAGATGACATTGGATACATTTATTTTTCATTAGAAGAATTAAGGGAATGGAGAACTAGCACATTCCTGCACAAACCTCAGGGATTAGGCTGTGCTACATCTGGGAATTAACAAACTAGTCTCAACAAGTTTGATCTTTCTGGGAAAAGATAAAACTGAACTACAGGCTAAGCAAAGAAAGAGCTGATAACCTTGCAAGATTTGTTCTGACTTTTTTTTTTTTCAGGAACCACATAAAAAGAAAGTAATGTCAGACATAAAGAAAATTGTTATTGCAACAAGCAAGAGTGAAAAGAACAGCTTGTGAAGAGCCTTTTAGACAAACTAATGGTAGATAATTCACTGATAGAGTAATTCTGTTTGCTTCTCTCCAGCACATAAATCCATAAGAACAAGCTGTGCTGTTATACCAGATACCACATGTGATTTCATTAAATCCTAAAGCATTTAATGAAGGATGGAGTATAAAGTGTTGATGTTGTATTTGATATTTGCACGTTTGGCAACCGACATCCCATGGCTGACACTGCAGCTGACACATTTAAACTTCTATTCCTTGACAAAGGCATTGCAGATAAACCCCCCTGACCTTCTTGGCTGTAAATAACAGAAACTTCTCATTCAGTAATAATTCAGCTCATCACAAGGACTACCCCCTTTTTCTCATCTTTAATAATAGAAACACTCCACACAGTGTATGAGATGTCTCAAGCTAAATGGCTGGTGTTCTGTTCTATAGCCAACACAATTTCTGTTTCAAACATACTGTTCACATATTATCTGCAAACCATAGGATTTTATAATTTAAAAGTAGTTCTTGGTGAACAACAAAGATAGGGACATTTTGGTAAAACTGTGATAAATAGTTGTAAATGTAAATTACTAAGAAATGCAAACCAATCAATTAAAAAAAGTCTGTGCAAACTCAATCTTGTCTTAGCACACACATGTGCTAAAAAGAATGTCTTAGAAGCAGTTAAACTGGGTAGCTCTAAAGAGTTCATCTTTAAACCCAGAATGGTTTATTAACTATTTAAAATACTTACTGAAGATAAAGAAGAAATACACAATTTTTTTTTCTGGTAATACCTAAAAATACCAAATAAAAAATAAAAGATCCCAAAAGGTGTAAGGCAGGAACATAAACAGGATTTTGGCTAGAAGTAAGCTATTTGAGATGCAGAAATTACAAGCAGAAGGGGCAATGGAGCTGGAACAGAACATCTCAGGAAAGCAGTTGTAAGCAGGGCATTCAATAATTCAGCCAAAGAGAATAATAACTTTAAAAAATCCAAAAGAATGACCATTTTCTCAGAGCAAAGGTCCATCTTATCCAAATGCTCTTTTATAACTGTGACTGCCAGCAGATACTGAGGGAAATTTTAAAAAAAAAAGTAAAAAGATCTTTTCCCTATATATGTTTGGGATCATTAAAGTCTTCAGCACTCTCTGATTTAAGAAGATGAAGGAAATGCATATCTAGTTAGTTGAATGGATAAAGCTGAAAAAATTAGAATTATCTTTAGGATTTGTAGAATCAACTTGTTGCTTTTAAGTGCCATACAGAGATGTGACTGATAACCTTTATTTGGGTATGTAAACATTTATCTCCATATCAAACTTCTCGAGTGTATTCATTACAAAGATCTGAAATTAAAGCAAGTCATGAAAGAAAACAGAAAACAGATGGCATATGAACATAAAACAATTACTAAAAAAACAACTTTCAAACTTGTGACATAAGAAAACCAAATGCTTCATTTTCCTCTTTTCTCAGCAAAAAGAAAGGAACAATGGCAATAGTTCATCCCTGAAAATCAGTTCAATACAAGTCAGACACACAGAGAGCATGAAATCAAACAAAATTGATTATTACATTCATGCTAACGTAATTGATTTCAATGCAAAGTTTGAAAAGGTTATTGTTAAAAGCAAAGGTACTTATGTACCATTCTTGTTCTCAGAACAGGAATCCTACACTTGGATCTGTGCTGCCATGATACGGTTGGCAGGAACTTCTATAGGTCTAGCATTTCCATAAATTCAGAAGAGATGAGTTTCATCAACACTAGGGAGTATATTTCTGTGCCTGACTTGCTTACAGTGATCCCAGCTATCTTCACATGGTAATTATTTTTTAAAAGAAAATAGCAGAAAAGAATGTAAACTGTACCCCCAGCTCTGTAGGAAAGGCAGATGAGTGAGCAGGGATCTATTATAATTATACACCTGTATTTCTTGTTCTCCAAATAGAAGTAATTTTCTTTTCTCCATGTAGTGGTAATAATAATAACGCACCCTGGCTCCAGCAAACTACACTTCTCTAAGAATGTCTCTTTCAAGACTGTCCTCTAGCAATAAAATACAACAAAGGGAAAACTTTAACATGTGTGTTGCAAAGAGCAATGAGAGAAAAGTCAGGAATAGACAAGAAATGAAAAACGAAGTTTTGCTTCTAACATATGGGAGATAAGTTTTCACAGGGGAAAAGAAATTAACTAGTGGCATTATGAAAAAAGCAAACAAAAAAATGACATTTACTAAATATTGGGAGAGTAGGGGTGTCCTCTTCATCACATAGAATTGAGTTCGGATAGCTGTTGGACAGTGTCTGAGCTGCAAATTGTGTCACTGCCAGTAATCCTGGAAACTTTGGCTTCCAGAGACCTGAAGAGCCATGGCTTCTCTCACCTTGCTGTTTTGCTAATTCCTGAATTCTCTGTAGTATCTGAGCATGGCAGACGCATAATAAAACATTCCAGAATAAAATTCAGATGTCCTTTTGGGTTACTTAGACCGACTCTTAAATGTTAGAAGACTTGTGGACTGAGAACTTCTGATAGTTTGTCATGGGGTTTAATGGAAGTTTCAAAAGAGGGTAACTGAGTCTTGAAGAGCTTACTCTGACTGACATTGTCATCAGACAAAAAGTGCTGTAAGTAAGCAGGGCCTTGTTTTTCTCTTAGCTCTTTGCCCTACCTTCCACCCAAAGGTATCATGTTCATTGAAGAAATCATGTTTCTTGTAGATAACTTAAACTATGACCAAGGCATGTCTTCTATCCACTAGGTTACTTCTCCTACATTCCTGTTTATATAAAGAGAGGGTGAGGGGAAGGAACACAGCATGCCTAATGCTAGTAAATAGGAAATTTAAACAAAGGGCTTATGAGACGAGCTTAATTTGTCTCTTGTGACAAAAATAATTTCCTTTGGGAGAAATAACACACTCGAATTAGAAAAGAGAGGGAAAGGAGGGGAAAAAAAACCCCAAAACAGAAAACATACAGTTAAAGGCTAGAAAATAGATTCACTGGAAACAGATCTGACAGGAAGAGGCATATGAAGCTCCTATTAACCATCAAGTGCAGCATGCGTGCATCACCTCCTGGCAAGAGAGTTTAAAACTGTCAAAACACTATGGCTAGTGCATTCCTGCTAATCATATCAAGGGACTATTTTAATATTTACCACTCATTGATAACATTTTAAAAGTGTTCTTTCATGGATCCGTTTTTCTGATCTACTTGTAAGAAGGTTTAGACCCAACTTTCCTGCTGCAGACAACTAATTTAATTTTGAGTGCAAGCTAAAGGTATTCTAGAACAACCCTCTGTTGTTTATATTAGAAATCAAATCTGTTACCTCCAAAAGTCCTATGTAAGAGGAGCATGGCTCAATTTTCCTGCTCCCTATGCTGCATTTCTAAGAAGAGTATCTCTGATATTTTACTGCTTAAGACTCCTTTAATATGAGATATGACCATTACCTCAGTTTCATTGCAGCAGAAGATATCAGAATAGATATAAAACTGTGGATCTAGGTCAGCAAGGGCTGGAGCTGGATTAAATAAAGTCTTTACTGGAAAAAGAAAAAAAAAAGAAAAAGAAAGTCTAAATTTGTAGCAGTTTAGATTCGTAAATCATCACTTGAAACACCATTGTGTTTAATTCACGGCCCCCAGTGTTTATTATTAACATACAAATGATTCTCAGTTTCCATGTCCTCGTTTTATACAACTGCTAAAAACTTTATTTATATTGAAGTTCCATTCTAATTCATGTGCAGGCACCTGTAATGATGGGAATGTGACAGAAGAGTAACAGAAAAAATAGCCAAGAAATTACTAAATCAAAAAAAGAGAGAAAAAAATCCTTAAACAGTCATGCAATTTGTTTAACTGATGGTGCTTCTTCCAGGATATTAATAAGTTTTACAAGAACTGATTTAGTTCTAGAATTTTTTCAGCTTGGCTATCTTAGTTCTGTACGTGAAGAATCATGGGTTATGGAGTAATGAAGGGCATGTCCAGACAAGGAGTTAAACATGCTTCTGAATGTGTTACCTAACTTGTTCAAACTGCCACATTATAAAACTGTAGCGTAGACAAGGCACTGTATATTTTCAATATGCTATCTGGCTGAGCCAGACCTAAACTTAACACGTGGTAGAATATGTTAGTTAACCTAACTTTAAAGAGTAGTAGCCTAAGGCCCCTTGTAACAGCAGAAAAGGTTTGTCATGAGGACAGTGTGACTTACTCACTGCTAACACAGGAAGTCTGCAGCCTTGGATTCTCACTTTGCCAATTTTATGATTAATACTTGTGTCTTAACCACAAGGCCATCATTTTTAAATAAAGCACACACTTACTTCAGAAATATTCCTTATAGTAATTGACCAAATCTTCCAATTTAGATGCATAAATTTTCAGTCCTGAACACATATTTAGACTGTAAGCTATATCACATAATTGTCAGACATCCTGAATGCTTCTGAATCTCAGTTAATGCCCTAAAAGACAAAGATGCGCAGAGACTTCCAAAATCTGAGTACCAAGAGGTTTAGAAGTTAGGTGATCAATACTCTGCAAGTTTTAGCCCTTGACTGTACAACTTTATCATGCCCCTCTACCTGCCTCGTTTAAAAGAGTATTAAAGTGACAAAGACTTGTACTCAGAAGTTGGAAAATGCCAGGATTAGAAACTCCAATGAAATCTTAATTTGGTTCCCTTATATTATTACAATACAGTATGTATTATAATAAACTCTTTAATTATATGATCACATACCACTGAAAAACAGCATGTGATCACATAATTAAAGACTGCAACATAATACATATGCAGAAAGGAGACAAATTAAGGTTTCACAGGCAACCTTAACTCTTGCATTTCCTATTTTCTGAACTGCAACCCTAATAAAGTTTTCTAAAACACAAATCTTTAAGGTATACTTTCCTAGGTAAAACAAACTAACAGCATATACTGGAAAACAAACTCTGTCATGTGGTATCATACCAACATATACACGGGTCAGGAGCAGCACTGGAAGTGTTCCAACTTGGGTTTTAAGTAATCTTCTTTCAGGCTGTGAAGAAGAGGGTGCTCTGTTTGGTTCTCCTGAGGAACACCAAATTTTCTGCCCAAAATCTTTCATAGAATTACAGAATCATACAATGGCCTGGGTGTTGGACGGCCATTCCCCTTTGTCCTGTCACTCCATGTTCTTGTTAAAAGTTTCTTTCCATCTTTTTTGTAGGCTCCCTTCAGGTACTGGAAGGCCGCAATTAGGTCACCCCAAAGCTTTCTCTTTTCCAGGCTGACCAATCCCAATTCTCTTAGCCTTTCCTCATAGGAGAGGTGCTCCATTCCTCTAATAATCTTGGAGGCCCTTCTCTGGACTCGGTCCAACAGGTCAATGTCCTTCCTGTTCTAAGGACCCCAGAGATGGACACAGTACTCCAGGTGAGTCTCACTAGAGCACAGTAGAGGGGCAGAATTACATCCCTTGCCCTGCTGGTCATGCTGCTTTGGATGCAGACCAAGACATGACTGGCTTTCTGGCCTGCAAGCGCACACTGCTGTGTCATGTCCAGTCTCTCATCCATCAGCACCCCCAACCCCTTGGCAGAGCTGCTCTTGGTCTGTTCATCCCCCAGCCTGTGCTGATACTGGGGTTGCCCTGACCCAGGTGCAGCACCTTGCACTTGGTCTTGTTAAATCATATGCGATTCCCGTGGGCCCACTTCTCGAGCTCATCCACTTCTCTCTCCCTATTCCAAGATTCATTCTCCTCACCTACTTTTTGTCTTTATGCCTCCTTGCACAGGAACTATGCAATTGTAACCTTTTCCACTCAAATTTCACATTGTATCTCTTTACGCCCCCTCTCTGCTTTCTGATTCCCACTTCCAGTGCCCACAGCCTACTCCCTGCCTCTATACCCATATTCCAATCTCTATTCAACAAATCCTCATCTTTGTTCCAATTTTGTTCCCCTTTTGGCTTCTCCCTTCCTTCTTCCTCTGCCACCCCCAAAAATCAAGCAAATCCCTCCTACATTTCCCTTGTCTGAAATCTACTCTCTCTCCCCAGCATTCCCGTCCAGCTTTGTCTTTTCTGTATTTAAATCAAGCAAGCTCCTGCTCTGTGCTTTCTGAGTCTAAAACAGATCTTTAACAGTATAAAAGAAGTTGCCTAAAACCAGATTCAGGAATTACACTGCAACTCATGCTGCCCAAATGGACAACTACCTGTGTGGACAGACTCTTGGGAGAAGCTAGCTGTGAAGACCTTAACAATTTTGTGAAGTCTATGTGAGAGGTACTTATTTTCCAAAGGCAGATAATACAGTTAAAATCATGTAGGTTTATGTACCATCATAAAGGCTTAGCTTTAAAAGAAAGCTCCCTTGCTATCAAGTCTAAAGTAAATTTTAAGGTAGCCAGTATCCAAAATTTAAAGGAGGTAGGGTGGGAGGCATTTTCCATTGCTTGGTTTCTGCAGCCACAGTGCTTTGGCAGAAATCACAAGGAGTTTAATGACAGACAAACAGCTGATATGAAAAATTGCAGCCCAAGATAAAAAAGTTGAAGCATCTGAAAAATAGATCCTTTACTTGCAAGTGACATGGAATCTTAATAACTGAGGCTGCTTCCAGCTCATTCTTCACTAAAGTATTAATAGGCTATATGAATATGCCACTTGTATGGCATTATCGGCCATCTTTAAAGGAGTCTGTCTTTACAGAAGCCCAAAAACTATTTTACAGACTTTGATATAAAATAACAGTTTGCCCATCAGTGAAGTGATCCCCCCCTTGGAAGCAGCAGCAGCTTCTCACCATCAGCCACTAAAACCCTCTACTAGTCCAGCCAGATTTCCACTACAGTTTATACCTACTTCACAATCCTTCCTCCCTTCCTTCCTTCCATCCTTGAGCCATGAGATGTCTCTCTCTAGCTTATAGATCCAGATGATGTTCACTGAAGAGAACCAAAGAGTTCTTGCTTGTGTGATCATATTCTTTCTCGCTTTTGTTTATTTCTTTCAGTAAGAATGAAGAAAAACAAGCAAAAAACCCATTGAAACAGAGGTTTGAGGCATCTGGATATGCATCTGTTTTAAACAAAAATAGTCAAGTGCACATTCTAACATGCAGTACTACATTATACATGAGGCTATTGCAGGCTAAAAGAAGGGAAACTACATTAAAAATTTACTGTTGGCTACGGATAGATTTTTACAGTGCCACAAACTCAGCTGTTTACTTAGATTTGATGGCACATGCCATTTGACCATGTGTAGCTTATTGCTTTAAAGCAGAAGCAACCAAACTTTCCTGATAGAAGAGCTGCACAATGATAGCATGCTGACAGCACAGAACTATAGCTGGCCCACAGTTGACTACTATCTTTTCTCGATATATTTTGCTGTCTACGGCTGCCAAATGGTTGCCTTCCTGTTTCATGTATCAGGTTTGAATTTTTTCAATTGCGTTTAAAAAATCCTATCTTTTCTTCTGTCACAGGCTGGCATCTTGCCACAGGAGGGTGACAGAAGTGTGAAGCATCTTGCCAAATCTGTGCATAGAGTTAGAAGTAGACAAAATAAGTCATGGGTATTGATTCATGGCTCAACTATAGTCCATTAACCACTAGATTAAGAATGCTTTTATCCATTTTCATAAAACATAATGAAAATATAGTAAGTTCTGTTCCATGTCCTCCCTCCTCCTGCCCCTCCCACCCCCCTGTCCCTGGAATTTTAAGCATTTCAAGTGCTATTCAGTTTTTAAAGTTTTCAATTTTTATTTAGATTTGCACAAACCCAGTTTTGACATTTCAAACAGAAATTCAAATAATTTTTCCCCATGCACGGTTCTGTTCATGGAGTTTATGACTATTACCACCACAGTTTCGGGGCCCTCTCTCCCAGCCTCCCATCTAACAACGTTGCTTAAATCGGCACGGAACACACGAACACGATGCATAAAGCTCTGACATCTGCACTAGTGCATGAACACCAGTGATCACAACAGGTGCACGACAGATCATGGCTGCAGAAGGAGAACTGAAGAGCCAACAATCTCAGCACGCTGTGATCTATTGGAGCAAGCCTTGGCCCAGCTGCAAGGAACTAGCTAGTTCTGATCCCAGTTCCATCCCTGATCCACTGCGTGACTGATCATGCTATGAGCTGTCCTCTCCCAGTCTTATCTTCTGGATAGATAGGAAAAACATTTTTTAAACCTCATATAGATGCCTCACTTGCACAATTATTTACTTAGTGTTCAAATACTGTGGTAACTGTGCTTGAGTAACTGAAAGCATTACAGGCATTTTAAAAAACAAAAACATTATGTTGGTAACAAAACCCCATCCTATTCAGGCAAAATGCCAGCTTTCATCTACATATATGCTACACTGAAGGAACAATGCCCTACATTTAAAAGTACAGTACAGTAACAATTTACTAATCATTTCACAGACCATGACTGTGTCTCTTCAATGGCATTATGCCCAGACACACTCTAAGAATTTTAGTTAAGAAGAAAAAACACTTTTATTTTATTTTAAGGATGTCAACTACTGTATAGAAAACCACAGCCATACCTACTGCTATGCTAGGAGAACACAGACATAAGTCTGGTTTTAAGGTAATTTGATTTACTTTACTGTGAGTGGAACTTTACTGACTCGCACTCATTATCCTTGTTCTGCTCTGGAATAATACCAGAGTCAGGCCTATAGCTCCTGACCTTGCAACATTATACTTTATTTAGTCACCACATGAAAGTAGGTGGAAAGGCAGCATCAGACATATAGGAGGAGATTATAAGGATATGGCTTGATTTGCCATTCAAGGTAAACACTGCAAAATTTTAAAACTGAATTCAGTTTTCATTAGCATAGCATGAATTTGTTGGCTATTGTTTCAATTCTAAATAAAACTAGTATGACAGAAACCAGAATAGACCACAGGATCTTTATTTAGAAAGCACGATAAAGAATATTTTTCATGCAGCACAAATGAAAGAGACAGAATGGCTTATGTCAAATTACCTCCACTGGCACGTGCCATTTTCAGAGCTTCAAGAGAAACAGCAGGGGTTATTTCTAGCTGGCAAACAAGCACTTTGGCTTTACAGATGACATCAGAAGCCCTCTTCAGGTCTTCAAAATTTAAAAGCAGGTTGGCTCCTGGGACTATGACAATAACATTCTGTCCTAAAGAGAAGATATAGTGCTTTTTACATTAGCTTTTGCAATGAAGTATGTAAAACAATTCCTTGATTTTTTTACAATACATTTAAGATGAGTATTTCAATTTACTTTCCAAAAAAATCCCCACTAAAAATGTATGCATTGCTGACATTTTCAAATATCCAAATATTTCAGAGGATAACTAAAAAGCTCGATGGACGAATGAATGCTGTACTGCATAAAAAATGCATTATATATTTCTTTGGGAAAAATCGTGTATGGCCATTCCTCAGTCTTATTTCGGTGTTTTCTATGAACTCTAAAGAAGCACTGTACTAGTCACAGTGGACATGGGGGATACACGGGCTGATATTTCCATTTTCCTAAAATATTCCAGTAGCATTTGGAAAAGAAAAGCATCAATGTGATTACTGAATTCCTATGCCAGAATTTTCCCATCAGCTGGGAACAAACAGTATTTCACACAGCTTCGAAAATTATGCATGTTCTTTAGATTTCAGAGAAGCAGGCTTGCGCCATTTACCTGAGACATTTAAGTTAGGGCTCCTAACCATCATGGAAACCAGAAGCAGCTTGTCACCAAAACCCAGAGAGGTGATGCCTGCGTCTAAGGAGAGCTTTATCAGAAGTGAGTGAAGAAGGTGGGCGACAGCTTATTCTGCACCTAAAGCTGGCCAATAGAATGGTCTAAGCAAAGCTACGCATGTGGAAGCACAGCAGTGTCTCAAAGCACATCTAAGATCCTTTCCATTCCTGTAGTTTGTGTAAGAGTTAGGTGAGGTTCCAAATATTCTTTTGTTTTTCTTCAGACACACAAATCACCTTTTATTGCAGCTTCTTTCTCTTTTTAATCTCTATTACAACACCTAGAGACCTTCAGGCATGGGTGCCTTCAAATTAAAATTTATTATTAATCACTCAGGTATTAAATTCAATAAGTCAGTTGTTCCTTGATTTACAGGCTCAGCCCGCCCCCGCTGAAGATTCCTTTAAGGACTGCCAATCATTAAAGGCTACCAATTCTGTAATGAACTGAATTACTCTGCAAATAAATATTTATGTTTTTAAATACATTATTTTTGTTGAATGTGACTTCAAAGTCCTTTGAATAAGAAACGTGCAAAGCTTCTCTCCCTAAATATGTTCTGAAAAGAAAGCAGGACAATGGAAAGAATAATATAGTGAGCTCAGAGGGAGGGACCCAAGCTTTCCAAAGCAATTCTGCTGTCAATGGTTTGGTACAGAACAGCTGCATATGAAAAGCAAAACCTCAGCACTTAAAGCCAACGCCCTGCTTTTCAACAGACAATGATGGGCATCTTGGATAAAAAACAAAAGAAAAGAAAACAAAAAAACCTTCTGCAACAAGTAAATGTTACCAAAGATATCTGAATCCTGTTGAGAAAATATTCAAAGGCAAATTGCACCTATTTTACCAAGCATATATTTTGAAAGCTTATAGGGTGCAGCAGTGCAAACAGCAAAAGGCAGGGAATCAGTAGAACAAAAATCTATTTATTTTCTGCCTGGACTATGTGCTTCCCAGAATCTTAGACTCTATCCACATGTCTTGCTGCATTATCTTGCTGAACTCTTTAGCTGTACTGACATGTATATTATTATTAGACTTTAGAGCTAATGGCCCAAGGCGATAAGGAGGGCTGTTTGCTTAAACCCATATGTGCAAATTCAAGGTAGACCATGCTGCACTAGATCACAGTCTGAAGCTTTTCTCTGTAACTACAGAAGGTCAGAGACATAGAGTCTGCTTTCAAACCTGCCAGGGAACTGCAGTACCTACTACGGTGCAACAATCCAGATAGGCTTAACCCAATCTGGAGGCAACCTCCCCCATTCTCTCCTTAGCTGCATATACCACACTAACTGAAGGTCAGCAGTCCGCACAAACTTACACCAGGGTGCATGAAGGCATAGTCTGGACCCATGCATTCACAATAAACCCCAAAATTTCGTATTGACAGCAACCATTTTGTTGACAGCAATTATTTCTTGCCAGGGAAATCAGATGGGAAATCAGCACCAGGGACAACAGAGTTAAAGACAGATGGCAAAGAGGGGTGGGATTCATCTTGTCCAACATGAACTAATTTTTTAACTTTAAAAAAAAATCTTACATACTAGAAAAGTCTAAGAAAACTAATCTCTAAAAATTATTTTTCTAGGTTCCTTCAACGAGGAGAAGAGATAAATATTTTCAGAGGTTTTTTAGACTTACATATCTTAGATATCTTTTTGAGGAGAAAAACTATTGTCCAGAAATGTCTATGTATCTCTGTTACCTCCAGGCAAAGCCTTAAGCTGTACACCTAACTTTTAAAACCACTCCAGTGTGGCAAAACATTACCTACACTAAGAATGAGAACAATATACTGACTGCACTACCATTAATTCTAAAATATCTTTTCTTAGACTAAAAATTCTGAGTTTCGATGGGAGCATCTATATAATTTTAAGTTTTGCAGACATCAGCTAGAATATTAAGGGCCACATTCGCAATTGCTATAAGCTATAACAGCTAAATGAAGCTGATAACTTGCACAAGCTTACACCAGATGGGATTGGGTACAATCAGCATGAATGCTGCATATGTAAATACTCATGTCCTCAGCTGGGCTTCTAAACCTGATACTGTCACTTCTTAGAAAGATAGGTAACTCAAGTTAGACTTCCTTTACAAGGGTCATTTTATAGATGCCACCAGATGAGAAGTGCCAGTGGAAAAATCAGTGTCAAACCAGTAAACACCATAGTGCAATAACTATCACTCTTTAAAACTGGATGATGAGCCTAAAAACCATCAGTAGTGCTAAGAATTCACCAAAATCTCAAACAGTGCAATTGTAACAATAGCTGCAGAGCTTGTGCATAATAATTCATACAGAAAAAAGATTACATTTGTGACCAGAAAAGAATGTTATAAGAAAAGCTTTTGCTGCCAAATCACACAGTTCATGAATATGAGGGCAAGTTTTGGGTGTGTTACAGTATCACAATTTCTATGCAACCACTTGATAGAAGTATTGAATAGTCTTTTACACAAAACATTCAAGTTCATGATGAATGTCAATAGAAAGTCTCTAAAATTCAGGTGACATTTCTTCACAAACCTGAAGGTTCAAAACAAAGATTTTCCTCTTTGGAAAGTATAATTCAAACAAGCTGGCATATGTATGCTAAGTTTGCCTTGTTTATTTAGCCTTATCTAAATATATATTTTGAATGTTTCTATACTAGTAGTGCTTTGGTACTGAAGGTACACTTACTTACAAAATAATGTCTATTCACTGTTCATGAATGATTAATAACCTTATCATAAAGTCAGCACAATGCCTGTCTCAAGTGAGGGTTATCTCACAGTGTTCTGTGTAGGTGAGCCCTGTGTCTTAACTTGCAATAATCAAGAGAACTTTAATCACGACCTGCCAATCTCTGTTGTCCCTCCACTGAATTTTTGCTATGCATGTGGAAGCTGTTGGACTTGTTGAAACCTCTAGTCCTGTCAGGTCAGCATAATGGCACCATCAACAGTCAGTACCAGATATGGACAAAGCTGCAATAAACTTCATGTAAAAAATTATTCATAAAGAGGGTTTTTCCTCCCTAAAAGTGTATGTAAAAGTACAACACTTCATGGAGTTCTCACCACCCAATAGCACACTGTTAGCAGAAGGTGTGCTAAGTGACAGAGCTCGTGGCAAGAGGCAGGCTGAAAGGGGAAACAAAACCTGGGGTTCAAAGTGGTGTGATGCACCTCGAAGAAAATGTGTTAAGAAAAGCAGGTGGATGTACCAACTTTTATCCTTAAGACAGAAAGTACAAATTTGAATTGTACAGGGTCCTGATATACTGAAGCTTGTGTTCAGTCAAAACTTACCTGAAAAGGTAGTTGCACGAAAGAGAAAACTGAAAGGAAGGCAAGGTCCCAGCAAGACTTCTGGACAGATTTCTGAGACCATCCAGAGGGAACCTTGCAGCACCTCTGGACTGCACGCTTTCCAGTGCAGCACTATAAACTTGTTAAACATCTCTTCACTGTTTTGCATTAAGGCAGAGATTTAACCTCTCTATCTTTTATTGAAACTATACTGTATTGCCCCAGAATATAATGCAACTTTGAGAGTATCAACTGTGCCCAATAATTTTCAAATTTTTAGTACTTTACCAATTGCAATAGTGTGTGAATTACAGTTGTGCAATTCACTAACCAGTAAAAATCTTCCCACAAATTCTGCAGCACCAGCTAGACATACTGAGGTAACAACAGGGAACTGCTGTTACTGCTCTCTCTCTGCTCTGACTGCTCTCTACAGCTTTCTTTTCCTCTGCCTTCACTCATACATCACAGTCTCATACAGTCTCTTCTTGAGTATCTCTCTTACTTCTGCCTGTGATATTACTCAGTTGATTTAAGTTTCCCAAGTATCAGTATTTGTAAAGAACTGGTAAGAAAAAGGGCAGATTAGGTGTGTGAAAATAGAGCAATTAAAACTTGGCAATTTAAAGAGATGATAGCTATGGTTTTTATTTGTCCCTCATTGTCTTAACACAAAACACCATCATCAACCCCAATTTCAAATGCTTCCCTTTTAGGTATAATTTGAAGTAGCAGAAATTACCTCAGTCCAGTCAATGCTGTGGTGTTTCAGCTATGCCAGCACAGCCACTGCAGTAAAACATGCATGTGCAGACAAGCCCACTGAAAAGTGCTGTAAAACCTGTTTAGGTCAAATCAACCAGGTTTCTACAGGAAAAAAATAGTGTCTCTTGCAACAGCAAAGCACATAAGTGCTGCTATTTTATTGCAATTTACTCAATTCAGGCACCAGATGGTTTTGTGGAGAAGTAACAACAAGAACCATTACCAATTCTGTGCATCTGTTTGCTTTAGAGCATAGTTCTGACCAGGTTTGTTCTTCTACTAGATTTTAAATGGAATCTGAGGCCAGTGTTAACATAGGACTTTTCAGTTTCTCAAACACATAAACTACATGAATTTATGCATCATTCTTTTACTATGTGAATCACAAGACTATCAGAGACCCTTCACACTGTCACTAACATGTAAGATATCCCACTGTGAACCTCATGGCCATGAACAATCAATTTCCCTTTCCTGTGCTTATAAAGGTTTTATATCAACAAGATTGTTCTGTCCTTAGCCTTCAGAAAAATTCATGGTGTTAAAATTATAACAGGTTCTCCTCTGCTCATTCAAGTTTAGACTATGTTTATCTTAGCTGGCCATGCATATGATTCGGGAAGTAATAAAACTGGTTCTTATTCAACTGCTCTGGACAGGAAAGCCTAATGCAAAACACGAACAAAACAGTGAAGCCTGGGAGTGATACTGGATTCCCACTATCTCTCCTATTTACAATGGCCATAGGGACTGTATGTGGCATAAGAAAGAAGTGTTAAGCATTGCTGTTGGTAATTTACCTGCTGATCCAAACCAAGAGAAGGAAGTGGAAGTTAGGAGGCAGGTATCCAGGTTATCCAATGTATTAGTGCTACCTTACTTCTGAATTAGAGCTGTCATGCAAGCCTTTGATCAATCTTACTTAGGGAAAATTAAACTCACATCTCTAACTAATCTGCCTAATTTTCCTGAATGTTCCTGTGTAGACTTGCCTTCAGTCACAGTTCCTTCCCAGATTTGCTGCTGGAGTAAACAGTCATGCTTCCTTTCCCATTTTGAGCTGTAGCCCAATGTACTACCATCAGGTTACACAGAAGATTGTTAAGTTGATGTGTCAGCTAAGCTGTGGTAACTGTTCAAATGAGGGCTCTTAGCACCAGAACTGAACTAATTCAACCACACTTAAATTGTTATGTTTGCATAAGCATTGTCAGTCCTGAGCTCTAACATTTTGATCCAGACATACTTCTTTAAAGAGCTCTCAATAGCACAACTTGCTTGAAGAAAAGATAGAAAGTTTTCTGAGAATAATTTAGCAATCTTGAAAAAAGAGTATGAAAACAAGCCAAATCTTTATTTCTTCCCCTGTAATGTTAGAGCAAAGGCACAAGCTAAGGAAAACTAACACAGAAAAAACAAATATGCCATTTCACTGTGTATTCATCACTGTAGATGCAACTTGGGATCAAGAATTGTGTTAAAATTACAAGATCAACATAAATATTTCTACTTATACTAAGGACAATTCCTTCTCCTGATTGAGGGCATAATGACTCAGTGTCCTAAGGAGGCAAACCCTTCCCTCATGGGACCAGAGGAAATGGCCTCCAGTTGTGCCAGGGGAGATTCAGATTGGATATTAGGAAAAATTTCTTCACTGAAAGGATTGTCAAGCACTGGAACAGGCTGCATAGACAAGTGGTTGAGTCACCAACTCAAGTTATTGAAAAGACATGTAGATATAGCACTTAAGTCCATGGTTTAGTCATGGACTTGGAAGTGTTGGGTTAATGGTTGGACTCAATGATCTTAAAGGTCTTTCTCAGCCAAAATGATTCTATAATAAGTTGTAGTGGAAAAGGAGAGCTTTAACTCTGATACGCTCTGTGTTCAGGACAACCTAAACTAGACAGATCAGTTGGCTGATTGAATTATGGCTATCACACTGCTAATGTAAGCATCTGTTTCTGCTGCTTTTAGGCATCTCATTCTACAACATCGCCCGTAATAAACATAAGTGCAATGAAGTGTGAATAAGATAATGAAAAAAATGAAAAATTGGGAAAAAAAAATCCACAACTAACAGTGACAAGGCAAACATTTCTTCTATGGCTGCAGAGGCAGAACAAAGAGGACAATTCAGAGCAGAAATACGTACCTTCACTGTTGACAATTATTGAAGCAGTTCCAGTAGCAGCATCTGTAGTCTGATCTACAAATGCTAAGAAAGGGAAAAGTTAGAGCATGCATTAGTTCAATACATTACTTTCAACCAATAGCATGTGATGCAGTTTAATTGAATTAAATCTGAAATGAACCCATAACCTCCAGCAATTTGAAAATGCTAATTACTCTTTCATGTGCAACAATGCCAGAGAAGCTAACAACAACAAAAAGTGTTAATTTACACCCACAAAACAGAAACGCGAGTCCAACATTCTTTAATTTGGCTACACTGCTGCTTTAGAGAAAGCATGTTATTTATACAGCCTTCTCAGGCACTCTACTCCCACTTGGAAGTACTTCTTTTATCCAATGAAACAATAGAGTCAAGGCTGGAGAAAAATGAAAATAATAAAACAAAACAGAGTTTAATTCTGTGTAGGTTTGCATTTCAGCAGTAATATTAACATGTGCTGTGAAGGCAGTGGTGGGGCTATATGCTTCCTCTTTGAATTATTATTCAGATAAATTAACTAGAAGTGAAGCCGGCAGCACTGTCTGTTAGAAAGATTGTTCCATGTTTATCACTATAAGAACTTGTTTTCAGTTTACAGAAGATTTGTCAAATATTAACCAGCGGTCCAAAACTGGTAGTAGAAACCAGTAGAACTGTAGTAGAAAACTGTCCAAAAAGTTGAGGGTTTTTTTTAACTTCCCCAAGAACAGTATTTGAAAAAAATTTACTATTTCATTTGAGACAAATTATGGTGACTTTTTCTTTGAGAAGCTCTGGGCCTTCTAACATTTTAGAAGAGGTTCTTGATGCTGGGCAAAAGTGGGCTTCTTTCTCAAGATGCGGCCAATTTAACAATCTGCTCAAATTTGAACAAGGCTGAAAAAACACCTAACATCATGCTCATCGGGTTTTACTGAAGTCTTGCAGGTACTCGCCCTGGAGGTACCCTCGTCTAGCTCAGTTACAGGGCCAGAGCAGACCTCCCCTTGCAATTATAGCTTCTTTTCACCATGAGCTCGGTCTGCACACTGGAATTGAAAGCAGAGAACTTGTGTCTTTTGTACTTTCAATGCTCTTGCAGCATGACCCACAAGTTGCCCGGTTCAAATGTGGGAGAGGGAACAACAAATCAACAAAGATCTAAATGGTCTGAGCAACACTGGTAGCTGATTGGTTGTGGAAGATGGGACGACAGGGAAAGGGGAAAATTACAAACTAAATTGGAATTGAAAAGGAAAGTGGTACAGTGATGTGCTAGGAAACATAAGAGCAACATAAACAAAGAAGACATACAACAAGGACCCAAGGTATGACAGCCAGCAGAACTGGCATTACAACAAGCATTTTCATTCAGTAACCAGTATCCTTATGTTCAACAACAGGGACAGGCTAGACAAGGATTAAACTGAGATGAAAGGCCCAGGACTGAAATAAGACCATCCTAAGCAAAAAGGTCTGTGCACACTGAATCACCTCTGCCTCCAGATCCTGGAATGCAAGTTGGGATCTTGGATCAGCCTCACCAGCAGCACATTCTGTCTTTCTCCAGGGCTGACCAATGCAGGAGGTGGCAATCAAACACCATTCCGAGATATTATCAGCAGAAATTGGTACCTTGGACCTAAATGCTCCAAACCTTCAACTGATCTACCTAAGTATCAATGAATTGCAATACAGTGGAATTTCTGAATTTTTTTCCCTATACTTTTCTTTTGCTGCTATAAAGACTATTTAAAAATTCATGTTTAGATTGCAAGAGTAATCATTTAAATAAAAAACACATCAAGGTTCCTTGTGGCATATGCATTTTCATTAAGTGCTATGCATTACAATTGCTTTATTTGCACAATCAAAGACTTTATTAATGAAGTAGGCATGCTTTGGAAAGATTTAAAACCATACACTAACAAGCACTGCTTTTATGGTATCCTTGACTGGTTTTCTTACCTAAGTTGAAAGATACGCAAAGAATAAATCTGTATATATATTTGTGAAATATTTAGATGTTAAACTGATAAGTATAATAAAAAAGCCCACAAAATACTGATACTTCCGTTTGTAAAGCAGGATTTGAATAATGCAGAACATGAATCTGGTGGCTTCATGAAACAGAAGAGATAAACAGAATGTTGAATAGCCACTTAATGATTGCATCTGTCCATCCTTGTCCACTCTAAAGGAGACGAGTTGTGCAGACAAAAATGTGATCATACAGTTAGGCAGCACGCAATAGAGAGAGAATTAGGGTTACAAAGGTGCACAGACACTAGAAGATTTTGGCTGCTTAATTTTCCCTTTTTCTGAAAGCCTTTTAACATTGATTTTTGTGTGTACATGTGCTAACACCAGCTGCAGTCTCTAAAATGATGCACGTGTCATTTCACAAAGCAAAGGTGAGATGTACTGAGTTTACCAGTGCATTTTCACTCTATCCCTCCCTTCACAACATGAAATTGAGAATGAATAATCAGACTGAATTTTTCAATTTCTCACCAGGCATTATCATCATTAATGCCAGACTAAACAATTGCATATCAGTAAGTTATCTTCAGGTGACTTGCACTGATGCAATCATCTGAGGTTTAGAGGTAAAAACATTACATTGTATTGTTAGTGGTACAGGTGGTTTCAGAAGTCCTGTATTTTTACCCATATTCATTCATTCCTGCCTGCTGCATCAAAACAGTTATGCATAATTCTGAACAGTAAAATATATCCAATAAGGCAATAAAATAATAAATCCTCCACCACCGGTTTTTAAAGTTTAAAAATAGTAAAAAAGGTTTCTTTAAAGTAAAATTTTACCTGTAGAAATACCATTCTTCTTCAAATTTTCAACATAATCATTGCCAAAGGAATCCTTCCCAACCTATACAAAAGATAAAAGAATGGGTTTTCTCTACAGAAAGGTGAGAGGATAGATAGACCATCTTTACACAACAGAATTTTCTAATGTAATTTGAATACACTTTCTGTGTTGAAGCCTTTTGCCTTATTAATCAACAAATAATACACTAAGAAATAATAGTAAAAATGTATGAATAGTATTAACAAACAATAAGAACAGTGTTCTGCAGTTTTCTCCTCCCCTATTACAAAATTCCCCCCTACACCCATGTCACTACATTTCAGTTTTGTTGTACAACCACTGTGCTCCTTTGACACTGAAACTTCCCAGGGATTGTAAAATCTGGATGTGTACTGAATTATTCAGCTTTGAATTGAAAATTTTGACAGCAATTTTGGTGTCCTTCCTAATTGCAGTTCATATTTTGAATTTTGTACTTCAAGTTTCCTTGGTGGAAAAATATCAAACTGTGGCTATGGGATAGAAAGTGATGATAAAGATGGCAATTTCTATAATTCTCAATACTAAATGTACTGTTTACAAATTCAACATTCTTTGTTTGCTTTATCCAGCAACAGCAGATCAAGTTGAGTTAGGGAGTCAAGTTATGGTGTATTGTTTTTCTAACAGCAAGTTAAAAGGCTTGTAATTTCAGCTCCACCAATCCTTTTAGCTGAACAGAATTCTGCTCGCTGTTTATTCAGATTAATACAAATTTCTTTTGTTACATTATACAAGCTGAACAAAGGAGATGAGGTATATGGAGAAAACAAAATAGTACAACTTGCTTAATGTCACAGTAGCATATTAAATATATTTATAAAGCCAACAAAGCTTTTGATTCACTTTTAGACTGTTTTGAGCATTCATAGCTCCTAAGTCCAAGAGTGAGTTGTGTATCTGAGCAGTATCAAAGACTAACCAATGGTACAGGAAGTATTTTTGCAAGAGAAAAAAACATCTTTCAGATTAGGAGCCAAATCAAGATCCTGGTGACGGGTCTAGACAATAAAGGAATTACATGAGGAGCCCTAACTAATAATCCATCTTCTCATAAAACAGCACTACACCGCTGACTGTGTACTTGAGTTACTAGAAGCACAAAGCAATTTCCTCTACTGGCAGTTGTCAGAAATTTGTCTATTTATGAGCTCAATCCTTCAGAAAGCTTGGAGAAGGCCTGAGTACTAGGTAGTGATCACAAGAATCAAGCCCTGTGATTCAGAATTCTAAAATTTAAAGTGTCAGGGATGGATGATCCTTCCCCCCACATATTTGATTGCACAACCATGATCTGAAACATGTTTTCATTTCCTACAATTTCTATAAGGGGTTTTCCTAAAGCATTATTAAGGATAGTTCCAATCTTTCAACAAAAGAAGACAGCAATTTAGGTCAGAATAGTCTAACTAGATGGAACATTCCTCTAACACATAAAAAAATCCTAACAACAACCACCAAAAAAAAACCCAAAAAAAACCAAACCACCAAACACCTAAACGAAAAAACCCAACCCAACAACATTTACTTGGGTCACTCTGTTATTCATTGTTTGCATATTAGAATATTTCTGTATCTCTGACTACTCCCAGCTTGCCAGACAGGGAGGGTTGCCAGAAGCTGCAGTTTAAACCCAGGCTGTGCTAACCTCTGCAGCCTAACAGCTGTACTACCGGAATGTGTTCCGCCTGATGGTATCACCTTCTCCCTCCGTCACTACCACGAAGCTTCTACAACAAATCTCAGGATTTGCTCAATTATTTTAGCAACAAAATATTTCACAACCCTTTTCCAAAATCTCAACTGAAACTTCCTTCCTTTAGCTCTGGGTCCTACATGACTGACAGACACCCCTTACTGCTCAACTGTCACAACAGCTGAGATCAGTCGTAGTACTTTTGCCCGCAGTGAGACATCTCAGTGCCAGAGGGAAGCCCTTGGAGGGGTGTCCATGGAGGATTTTTTCCTCTGGAAACTTTTTTCCATGTTAGTTCATCAGCATCCAACCCAGTTAATCCTAGAGCATTTGAAGGGCTTTATCTTTCCATTCAGGCTTTACCCCTAAGAAAGACAGAAGATTAGGCATCAGACTCATTTTAGATTAGGGGCATATGTACTGACCATGTCAAATTATATAACATTGTTTTAAATATTTTCTGCTATTGCACAGACCCTGGTAGATAAACTATTGGATGAACGGAAAAATAAATGTCTTAGTCTGCTGACCACAGAACACTGTATGTGCTGAAATAGCATTTCTTCTTTCTTGAGTTCGTAACAACAGCCATTTGCACAAGCATTATGGTCACACAGTTTGCATATCAGAATGAGTGCAATTACATCAGTATTTTCATTCTGGGTTTTCCCTGCTTATGACCGTGTTTTCCATGTGGAGCTGGCATCATAACAGCTAGAATTCTAGCAGCCTAGAGAATCAAACTCATCTGTACCTGACAATTAATTACAACATGTATCTCTTGGCATTTTTGTCTATTCTATATGCTCTTTTTTATTGGGAGTGTTTACTCTTTCTTGTCATTAGGGAATTAAACAGGTACTAAAGACAAGCATAAGACAGTAATACAAAAGGAAAAAAACCACTGAAAATATCCATCATGTTCTGGGCTGCAGCTGAGACACAGCTATATTCTTACAATGAAGTGAGAATTCGTGTTTACAGTACTTTAACTTAGATTTGGCTTATGGATCATCTAAAGAGAGAAGACTACATAGCATGGTAATGCAGCACTTCCTGTTTCTAAGTAAGAATCAAATGCAGCGGGGGCTTAAACAGAATTTAGTATATGCAATATCAGGCTGGTGATAGCAACATACAACGAAGATCATTCCAAATTGTTTGTCAGAAGTAAACCAGGACCTTTACCAGCACATACAATGTCTTGCAGACCAACATCCCTCCACCACCTTAATCTAGGATGTTTAACAGATTTTTTTTGGTAACAGTCATGACAAGAAGAAAAAAGAAAACAAATAGTTTGGGGAGTTTGGATTCTCTCAAGAACACTGCTGATTTTTCAGTACTGCAACAGTGTTCTTTTATGAACATGAGTGATCTATTTATTTGCTTAGATCCTTTAGTACCCTGACAGGAATCCTTCACATTTCTCTGTAACTATTCCATCAGTACATTGTTTTACTGTAGGGAGCAAATTGAAGCCTGTTACTGTAACACGTATCAATAACTCAGAGTAACAGCAGCCGCTTGCAGAGACATCCAAGCAGGAAGCACTGTTTGCATTTCCACCACCCAAAATCAGTACTTGGTTTTTACATTGAATTCCACAGCATTCTGTGGCATGTCTAGTCAGAACTGTAAGCAGTTTTAAAACTCTCTCTCTCAAACCTTCACCAATCACTGGTCCTTTCGTGTTCTAAAGCTCTGAAGTATTAAGAATGCCTTCTCACTTGGTCAGAGATGTCTACCTCTACTCTTGTTGAGGACATCCTCTGTCTAAATTATAGTTCTCCTAAGAGGATGCCACACTCCAACAGAACATCTGTCTAGTATTAATACTGATTTCATTCCCTGAACTTCAGACTGTAGGAGCAACTCTTGCACCTCTACTGGATAAAAAATGTCAGGAAATATGACCAAAACAGAAGCACGTTTCTGAGCACTGTGCTTGTGTGTGTGAGAGAGTGTGTGCATGTGTGTATGAGGAGCAATCTGGCTTAAAGAACCACTGAATACTTAAGATTATTGGTTGAAGTAAGAATAATCTAATTGTAGAGACTCATTCAGCAAGAAAGTTTATACTATGTCTCATTGATCAATGCAGACATATAAGAATGTATATGATATGAGACTTCTATGAGATAAGACCATTTTGCGAGGCAATAAAGTGTCATTTTAAAAAACTAAATATTAACTTTTAAAATTAAAAAAACCCTGGTAACATTTACAGATATCGAGTCATTCTCTGCTGTTTCTTTTCTCCAATAAATACACAACAGAAAGAAGAAAGAAGGAAAGAAAGAAAGAAAGAAAAGAGAGAAAGAAAGAAAGGAGACTAGATTTTACTGAAATATGTTTAAAAAAATATGTTTTTGAAAAAAAAATTAGAAAATAGAATAGCTACTAGATTTTATTATGAATGCATATGTTTCCATTGCACCGAGCAAAGGCTAGACCATTAAAAAATAAAGCAAAATTCACACTTGCAGTGGAAAAAAAACCCTTTAACATTTAGCAGAAAATGTTAGCAAGGAATTCACTGCCAGTTCATCTTGTACTTGAATCTGATCGTTCTTGAATGCAAAGATGATCAAATATACACAATATCACAGAAGCACAAACATTGCCAATATAAAAAAAAACCCCACAGAAGAACAACTAGTGATAACAACCCACAGAAATGCTTGCAGGTGTAATCTAGATTTAAAGCCAACATTCTTTAGTCTAAATATTGAATTGGAAAACCAGTGAGAAAGGCTTCCTTGAGATGCTTCCAGTACTTCTCAAAAAATCCCTGACAGACAATGATCCAACAAATTTAGCATCCTCCCCAGCTATGGCAAAAACCAAAGTACGTCCAGTCAATTTGAAGTTTCATCCACAGTTAGCACAGGATAGACAATAAAGTTACAGAGAGAGAAAATTTGATCTTAACTGAAGTAATGATCACTCAAAACTTATAATGTTTAATGACAAAAATCAAAGAAAAGCATTGCAAGAATATAGCATCTGCCAACTCGAATCAGCCCCATGGTCTGTGAGCCATTCTTTAGAACTGCTGCATACCAGATGTTTCAGAAAAGTAGGCAAAAATATCCCATAGCACACAAAGGCACTAAAATTCGGACATGAACATGTCGTCTTAATCTCAGGTAATGAGATAATGATTTAACCTTCAAAGCACAAAGTTTTACATTCCTCCTCAAATTTGAAGTGCTGATTGCTGTAACAGTGGGGAACATAAAGAGGAGGGGCTAATCAAGATTACTTGAATTTTGAGTATCTCTAAGTCTCTCCAATTCTCTTTTCCATGATACATCAATCTAAGTTTTGCAATCCTTCTCTACATGCAATTCCTGCCAGATTTCTAGCCAACTAGTCTGGTTCTGGCAGTGTTCTTAAAACAGCCTCCTCCATGCTTAAATTTATAGCTGAAATAAGAAAAAGAAAAGAGAATTAGAGAGGGATTAAAAAAAAATCTAAAAAGACATCTAAACCTTTTCTTTAAGTGATCAAAAGTTTTACTGGAACTTGCACGAATATTTAGTTCAGCTGTAATCCAAGAGCAAGTCAGTGCTTACCTTGCAGATCAGCGAGGTGTTGGCCCCAAGTCGAGCAGACTGGACACACTGGTTGGCTCCTTTCCCACCAAAACCAATGAAAAACTTATGTCCAAGGACAGTTTCTCCAGCTTTTGGCAATCGTGTAGTAAGGCTATTCCAATTAAAGCAATATTTACATATATTAGCGACTGAAAATAACAAGCATCTTCAAATTAAGAGTTACATTCTTATAATCCTAAATGGCTCAACAGTCAGCCAGTAAGACTAAAAAATACTCAAAAGACCTTTTAGGGTCTCTATTCCACATCCCACTTGTTCAAGTTTATTCCTTATATGCCAGCCAGTCAAGCTTCTTGTTTATTACTTGATAAAGGGATTGAATTTCTTTCGTTCATGTTCCATGTTTCTACAGGAAAAGAAGCACTTGACCCCTCACTGTGATTCTCCAGGGCTAACTCAATACAGATAAATAATAAATCTATAGGTCTCACTGCTCATGGCTTTTCAACTGTAACATTCAGCTCAAGTTTACATATAGTTCTTTTAATTCCATTACATCTAATTATACCTTCCTGAACCATCCTTGAGTAATTTTTCACTCTGTTGGTGTTTACACCCCTCAGAATTGTAATCGTTACCAAAATTGTCCTCCCCTCTGCTGTCACTCAGGCACACTGTACATATTTAACATTTTTCTTTTTTAAGTTTTTCTCTTACAAATCAAGCTTTACAACTTCTCAGCATTTTGTTGTTTCTTGAATCTAATCCAATTACATTTACATTCTTCTGGGGATGGGTGCCCAGAACCAGATGCACTAATACAAGCCGAAAGCCATCAGAAGTGTATTCTGGTTTCATTTCCATTTTGGAAAAAGGAAAACAAAACTGTAATTTTGTTAACCCTACCAGATGCTTTGCTATCTCCAGGAAAAGTTGAAAGGAATAAAAAACACTCCCGAGACTATTTGGAGGAATTTCTTTGAATGCAAAAGACTACCTGACTTTTGTCACATCTATTAAAGCACATAACTCAAAGATTCATTTACAACACTCGACCAAAATTTCCACCTCCTTGAGCCACACATTCCAGGTATAAGGCTTAAAAATGTAAATTTTAAATCTCTTAAGCTCCAAGCAAGTTCACAACACATGGGAATGGAAGGCATCCTATGGTGTAAATACTAGCAACCTGCTCAGTCAATGACAGTTACCTCAGACAGGTTCCCAGAAGTCTGCAGGATAAAAGGGGAACACGGGGAAGGAAGGGGAGTAAAAGAATGCAGAAGAATCTGCCCTAACGATGAAGAGATTAACTTCAGCTCTGCTTGTCAACTTATAACATCTTTTTACTAATAAACCTTTTAACAGCTTCAAAATTCAAAAACTGAGTTCTGGGCTCCTCAGTACAAAAGAGATATGGAGCTTCTGGAGCAGATCCAGTGGAGGACATCAAAGAGGATTAAGGGACTGAAGTATCTCTCTTATGAGGAACGGGTGAGGAAGCGAGGCTTTTTCAGCCTTGAGAAGAGGCAACTGAGAGGGGATCTCATCAAAATCTCTAAGTATCTGAAGGGTGGGTGTCAAGAGGATGGAGCCAGGCTCTTCTTGGTGGTGCCAGGCAATAGGACAAGAGGCAATGGACAGAAATTGATGCACAGAAGGTTCTACCCAGACACGAAGAAGAACTTCTTTACTCTGCAGGTGACTAAGCACTGAAACAGAACCAGAAAGGTTGTGGACTCTCCTTCACTAGAGATATTCAAGAACTGCCTGGATGCAATCCTGTGTAATGTGCTCTAGGATGACCCTGCTTGAGCAGGGAGGCTGGAGGAGATGACCCACTGTGGTCCCTTTCAACTTCAATCATTATGTGATTCTGTGAAAATCGCCAGTTCAGAACAAAAGATTAGATATTAGGAAGAAATCCTTTAATGTGGGGGTGGTGAGACACTGGAACAGGTTGCCCAGGGAGGTGGTGGATGCCCCAACCCTGGCAGTGTTCAAGGCCAGGGTGGAGAAGGCCTTGAGCAACTGGTCTAGTGGGAGATGTCCCTGCCCATGGCAGGGGAGGTTGGGAGTAGGTGATCTTTAAGGTTCCTTCCAACCCTGAATGTTCTATGATTCTATACTTCTGCACTAGGCAATCGCTACAGATTGTTTTTTGACTTGATATGAAGAATACATCTGAGTTTATGCTGTAACTTTCGGGGCATAAGGGTGTTTGCAGAATCTCATGGAATTAATGACAGAGCAGAGCCTAATTCACTTTAAATGCTCAGGAGAAAGCAAATGTTTTTTTCTCCCTCTAATTTTCAATTCCAGCATTCATCAGTTCAAAGGTTTAAGATCATTAAAAAAATCAAGAAAACCCAAAAATGAATCTAGGAAAGTCAAGTAAGTCCCAAAGTCCCAGAAATTAAGATTTTGGCTTTGAAGGAGTTGTTACATGTCTGTGCTTCATCAGTAGTTACAGTTTCTAGAGAGACCCAGGTACGGATGCAGACTCTAAGTAGGGACATCCACTAGCAAAGCACCCCAGATTTTAGTGCGAGGGTACAGTACAGAGCTGGCAGGTTTATTTTGTGTGGGTGACCACAGATAAACCCCAGAAGAGTCACACACTCAGCTAATAGCACCCATTTCCAGAGAGGCAGAGCTGGGAACATTTTGTTGGGAAATGTTTAAACAATTTTAAATAAAAATTAACAGATTTTTAGAAATATACTTGTACATACCTCATATACATATATATATATATGGAAAGGATTGCTAAGTAATAACTGTTTGCCCACAGCCAGCATCTATCTGAATAGCTGTACAGTTTCAGGCAACAAGGTGTAATAATAAATAGTATTGATAAATAGTAATAGATAAATAATGTTAATTAATGGTAATATGTGTAATTTATCACCATTTTCACCACTGGAAGCCAAGTAGAGATGGTTGTGGAGCAGAGAGTGAAGGCCACAAAACTTAGCTGAGGAAGCTCCTATTCAGCCAGTGCCCGGGTACTGCACACACATGTCTAAAATTCTGTGCCATTCAGTAAGGAAGGGATGTTTCACCCAGCCTTGGTAATAAAATACTAACAGTAGCTCTTGTATAATTCCTTTCATCCACAGATCTCACTACACCTTAAAAAGCAGAACGACATCATTATTCCTGTTTTGCAGGTATGGAACTTAGTCAAGGCATTTTGCCTTTTCATGCCTTGGGTCAGTCAAGAAGCCAGTGGCAAAACCAAAAATAAGAGATCAGCTGAAACCGCTAGTTCATACTGTCTTCTCATTTAAATTCTGCAGTATGAAAATGGTATTAAGTCTCGATTTATTTTCATTCTTCAGGTTGGTTTTTTTTCAAAGATTATAGCTTTTTCTAAACAGAATTTTCTTCCACAAAAAGCTAATACATTTTTAGACAAAGATTAACAAGTGTGACACCCCAGCACACTTCTGTTAATAGCACTGCTCAGAGCTCATATGCATTTTCAAAAAGTACGTTCAACCATAAATATTATTGTTTTAACAGTGGCCAGACTATGACTTGATTCTCCTCTCTTTTATGTTGGCATCAACATGCAACTCCAGTGGAAGCATCATAATTTCACTAGTGAAAAAACAGGCTTGGTGAGAGGAGAATCTGGGTCTCAGTGCTTCAAGCAGCATGGCATAACAACTGCTTGTGGGAATCAAACAGCTTGTGGAAGATGGGGATATGACCTTTTTTATTGTGTTGATGGAAAGGCAAAAGGCAAAGGGCAAAGGATCAAGGTGGAATAGTGATTTATAATTAGCCAATTCTAAAAATAGGCTAAACAGACTAAGCAAGAACAAGCAGCAGGTTCCTGTAGTTCACTGGAAACAAACCCTTCACCTTACTTCATTTTAGGCATGATTGCCAGACCAGTTCTCCATTCCAGAAGCCTATTTTTTTTTCCATATTAAACAAATTCAGATAACTGATCTATATATAAGCCTGGAGGTTTCACTTTCACTGAAACCAGCATTTAAGATTTTTTTTTTCTAATATAATGCTATTCTCTCATCATTTAATTCTGCAACTATACTAACTTCTGATACACATCAGACAATTTTAATGAGCATTTCAGGCTTCTGTTAGAAGCAAGCAGTGATGAGTAATCTGTATGATTAAGAAACCCTAAAAATTCTTGGCTTATTGATGGTGCCACAAAGAATACTCAAAATAGCCTAAAAGTGATGAAACAGCTAATGTTACTCCAAAACCAGGCTAAATAAGTTAATTAGAAAAACTGTCACACGGGCTTTCAGAATTGTTACATAAAATGTTTTGTAAAGCCATTTACAACTTTGACGTAATTTGAAAACACTGACCTGAAAAACCCAAATAAGCTACTATTCAACAGACTTCTCTTTGCTTATGTGACAACTTCTGATCAGCTTTGAGGGGATAAATGGTGCAAAGGGTACTAAGCTGCCATGTCTTATGAACAGCCAGAAACTAAATTTGAAAATCCCCAACACTTATTAGATGTATAATAACATTACTGTATGTTTTACAAACTGTACATTGTATTACTGAATTGTATTTATAGAGGAAAGTTCAGATTGAAACATCCCGAATTACTTTGGATATTACAAACAAGGAATATAATCACTCAGAATTTCAACTGAGTTTTTACAAAATGTAAAGCATAGAGCAAAGCTGCCCACATTTGTTCGTGACAAATGAGGAATCGTACATCCACTTACGTTTCAGGGGTTTGGGATGAATAAAGGTACACACATAAGAGTTTCACCACCGCAGTAACTTCAACCCTCTCTTCCAGTAAGTGTGTGCCACAAGTTCCCTTAGAGGCTAGAGCTGATTAGCATTTGTATTTTCACACAGACATCCCTCGGGAAGGATGGCATTAAAACCAGAACAGAACCCTTTACTACTGTGTTGAAGCACTGAATCAGAGGTGAAAGCAGAACATACTGAGTCATTAATGACCCTTTCCCCGGTAATCTGGGTTTTCTTGAAAAGTTCCCATCTAAGCAGTGACTAGATCATATTCAGAAAGTATGAAGAATGAAGAAAGGGAAAGGGAAAGATGTATATTAAGCAGCATTTGCATAAATTAATCCTGAAATTAATCATTCCGATTCTTGACACCTAACCAGGGTCTGTTCATTGTTTTCAACAAAGTACTACAAGTACTACAAACATGTATTACTGCCGTCAGCTTAAGCTGATGCAAAACTATGCCTTCTCCTCGGCAGCATTTTCCCACTGTTTCTCTTGCACTGCTTTTATTGCTTATGGAGCTTTCTAATTCAAAATGGTTTTTTTCAGAAGGTAATTTTTATTTGGATCAGCAAATTTGTCCAACTTATTGTACAGCAGCCAGGGTGAGCCAGAACCTGGAGGCCTGAAAAAATGAGGGGATGAGCAGGAGAGCCTCTGCTGGCAGCAGTACACCCAGAACTGCCCCGAGCCAAAGCTGGAACTTATATTTCATACTACTTTGTGTGTTGAAAACAGTGAATGCCATGCAGCTAAGGTTTACTTAGGTAGTACAGTATATTTAGCTCATTAGATATATTGAAGAAAAGCATAAAGTATCAGTATTTTTCTGAGAAATGACATGCACAAGAAAGGAAAATAGAAAAGCCCATGAACATCTTTCTCAAAAAAAGCCCCAATAATATTCTCATCAGGCAAGTCAGAGGAGAAGAGAATTTGTACATTAGATTAGAGATCACATTACCTAAGATGATTGTCATTTAAATAGTATCAAAAGAAACATTCAGATTTTTTTAATTCCTCAAGAAAGGTGAAGATGATCAGAGGTATGAAAATAGCAGCAGAAATACTGAATTAAAAATTTACTTAATAAAAAGGAATATAATGTAAAGGTCTAGAATTTAGCTTTGATTCTGTTCTCCTTGCATTACTGAACAAAACTCACTCTTTCTCCCCTTCTGGGAATTCCCTAGAATGGGGAAAATCCCAGTGAGACTAGAGTAGGTGTAACTAGCCACTGTCTAGTACATATAATTTACTGGCCTTTCATGGTTCTCAGAACTGAACAAATACAAAGGAGAGAATAGTTCTTGTCTCTAATATTAATACAACATTGTGGTGAAAAAGTCTCAGACCTCTTTTGGATCTGGCTTAACATTTTGGTTTAGCCTTGGTCTGTTTTGTCTAGCTTCATTTTGAAGATTTGAACATGTGCTATGGGAAAGTATCCATAACACACAGGCAAAAAGACCACAATCTTTTCAAAATCTGATGTTCTTGACTCATTTATGTTTTCACCCCTTTTAATCATCCACTAAAACATCTTATTGTAAAGTAGAAAACTTCCAAGATTTCTAAAAAGATTACCTCAGGAATTTAGTTAACTGCAGCTTGGTTTAAGCATGGAGCAATCTGGTTCTAGGTTTGTAGCCTCCCTTCAGATCTTTAATGACTGAAAACCAACTACGAATCATAGAAAATCTCTATTTTTTCTTCCTCCTATGTCCCTGAACATGACAAGGTTTTCTTTAAACAAAAAAAAACAAAAAAACTTTTCAGACAATTAAGATACTGCTGCTTACTGCTTGGATGTTTGATAGTCTGGCTTCTCTCTCTAGCCCACAGTAGTGAACACTGCAGAAACACTACCCAAGCTGGTATCAGGCACAATAATTGATGCTTAATGAGAAGCCTTTTTTTGCAGGACAGTGCTGAAGACCAGTGAGATCCAAAAGTTTTACCCCATTACTCATGCAGAGGGTTTTTTTAAACCTGTTTTACATCAAATACAGTTTGTCACCACAACACAAAAAAGTGAATGATGAATTCGTGCGAAGCAGCAGGAATCTGTTCAATCAGTTTTTCCATGTAGAAAACATGTATTTTATGAAACACAAATATATATATATTTTAATAGACAAATGGTTTTGTAGATCACATTACTGAGTATGTAAATAACTGTAGAAAATCTCTAGCAAGGTAGAAAATTAAATGAATGGCTGTAATGAGATGTAGGAGGGTCATAAGGGTCATATCTTCTTATATGTGCAATCACAGTCTCAATTTAAAAAGAGTGAAACTTGTAACACATAGAATGAGACGTCCACAGCACTGTAAGAACTTCAACAAACATTTCTGTTGACCCTTAGTGCAGAACCAAATGTTACCTTCCCAGATATTAAAAGATAAAACAAATATAAAGGCATCCAGATGAATGCCCTGAAGCATTTACGGTAGTGCACTGTACTGCATTTCAGTGAAGTTATGATATCACCAGGACATCAAAATTCCTGAATTATATTACGAATATGAAATCTTCAACTCAGTGAAGTTATTTATTTGACTAATTACCAAAAGTAAAAAGCTTTCTCGTGGAACAACAAACCTGTAATAATTCCTCACACCATCAGCAGTTAAATTTGGGGAAAAGGTGGGCACAACATTGATGAGTTCATAATCTGTGGAATGTTTAATTCTGAAGTTGAAGGTCTAAAGAGATTTAAAAACTCAAACAAAAATAAAGCTATCTTCAGATATTTAAGTCTCAGCAAACATTCCATCATTCTTACCAAACATCTGTTTTGTATTTAAGAAAGATTGTGGAAATTTTCAGAATTGCTACTCTCTAGCTTTATTTGCCTCCCACGTTGTTCTTCATTGATGTCTCTCGATTACATTATTTTTGGAATGGCAGTTACATAATTATTTTCAATGCAATCTGATGGCAATGTTAGAATACACTGTCTCTGAAACACGCTGTGCTCACCCAGGACTGAAGCAGGCTGCCTACAGTTCCTGAGCAGAACATTATATCATGATGAAATACCAGGGCTAAAGCAGAAAAGAAACCCAATATAAAACAAAACAACCTTTGCAACCCAAGCAAAGAGCAATCTTTATATGCCCAAGGATAGATTAAGATAAACAAGACATGTGAACATTAATCTTTTCTATACCTCTTAAAAAAAGGATTTATCAGACAACAAAGTGGAAATAACATGGTTGATTCAATAGGCCACAGGGTCCTTGTTCTTGTCATCATGATTTTTTTATATACTGGAAAATCAAAAAAAGTGATCTGTGCTTCTGCTTTGCTATCATACAGAAAACAGGGTACCTACCATACAAAATCTCGCTGTCCATCTTTTACAGGTAAAAAATAAAAATAATCTCCCTACACCTTTAAGTACTGGCATTTTGCACACAAGCACATTGTGCTTTCTAAATTATAATATTAGGAGCAACATCATAGATGTGCTCTCACTACACAGTCGTCAAGACAAAGTAACAGTGCGGTCCAAATATTAACAATTTTTTTCAATAAGATGTTGTTCTAAAAGCATAGGAATTTTGACAAGTGTGATATCTTTCATCAAGTTTGTAAGTATAGTGCTTCTTACAGAACCCATATGGGTCATGAATTAAAAGTATAATCAAAACAATACTTTGTTTACATATACTTAATCAGTGTATCATAGATAATGAATGCAATAAATATATTTAAATATATTTATATTTATTATATGGGAATAGAATAGAATAGTTCAGTTGGAAGGGACCTACAACTACCATCAAGTCCAACTGCCTGACCACTTCAGGTCTAAATTTTTGGTCAAGTTTTTACTTTGAAACTATCTTGCTGCCGATTCACTGATATAAAAATTGTTCTCTGAAGTTCAATCTAATTATAGAGGCATCAAATAAAATCTTGGATTACAGTAACATTAAGGCTTGTAGGGCAAAGATGAGAATGTGCAGGGTGTGCGGGGGGGTGTGTGTGGGCTTCGCTGGCCAAGGTTAAGTCTGCTGGGACAGGTTGGAATCTCCTCTAGGTAAGTACCTTTACCTTTTTCATTATTTAAGTTCCCTTGGGAAAAGTAGATCCTTAAATACCAGAAAGAAAGGTGTAATTCTGTATAATCCTGGATTCTGATGCCTACCAATGGACAACTCCTATGTCTCCATTAAAGCACAGAATTTAATGAGCAACAGGGAGCAAAAACTGAAGAAAAATCTGCTCTTTTTGCCGCCTCTATATGGAGTAATATAAGTTCCAGAAAAACCGCTGCTTTTTCCCAACAGGTCATTTTTTACTTTGCCTTTTCTGGGAAAAAAAAAAGAAAGAAAATGTATTTTAAAAATGATTGAACAATACTAACAGGATATTCCCCATCAATAATACTAGCAGGATCAGACAATTGGAAGGAAGGTATATTCACTCTCATTACAGCTAAGAATATGGAAAATGCCTGTCTTTTCACATGAGTACTGAACTTGCTTATCCTTTATTTTCAGTTCTGACCAAAGTTTTTTTCTTTCTGCTGTTTATACTACCAAGGTTTATGCATTTTCTACAAACAGGGATCTGAAAGAACACAGGAAGTACAGCAAGTGATGAATAGAATAAATTAATGAAACAGAGTTATGATTCTTTGAAAGCAGAAGTTATCTTTTGAGAGATGAGAGGTAGGAAAAGACCAATACAGACCAGAAGTACACTGTAAGAATGTCATGTAGAAAGACAACAAGAAGAGGCGAAGGCAACTAAGGGGAAATTTCATGGTTCAGGGATGACACACTAGTAATCTAGTACAGGAAAAAAGGAGAAAAATATACTAAATTCAGAAATGGAAAGGAGAATAAAACACAGAAGAGAACACGCTGATATATTCAGGAACATTACCACCTTCTTATTTTATAATTAGTTGTCACAAAGATCAACGTGTTCTATAAAGCTGCACCTACTTAGGCAGCATACTAGTGAAAAATAATTTTTTATTTTCTTCAGGCTCAAAGTATATGATACAAGGATCCTTAAGGGAGTCAGGTTGTCAGCATCAAATAACTTACTGCAGCTTGATATAGGAGCTAACAACTGGAGCCATATAAAACAAGCAAACAAAACCTTACTGGTAAGCTCCTTTGGAAAGAACAGCTCAGACAGCTCCTAGAGGCAACATAATATATATGCCTGCCCAGAGCGTTTTTACACAAATTTGTTACCATTGACTCTGTACGATTTTTATTGCAGCTTTTGATTTGTGCCAGCAGCTCTTTACTGTCAAGAGTACTGAAATTCACCCAAAGATATTTACGTCTAGAAATGAATCTAGGAAAATGGTTATTTCCATTAACAGTACAGCCAGTAAGTAATTCATTAACAAGACAGAACTATTAATCATACCATTCTGTTGCTCACAAAGGAGGAGAAAATACAGTATCCTCGGTGTTGGGTGTTAAAATACAGTGCCTAACAATTTCTTATTGTGACAAATACTTTCAAAGGAGTTCCTTTAGATAAATTCCCATTTGACCGTACAGACTCTTGTGCGTCAAACACCTCCAGATTGAAAAGGCAAGAGGTGTTTTATTTTAAATAGTCAAAAAGAATTTCCAGCAATAGCAGGAAAATAATCAAATCAATAGAAAAACTGTGGGAGTTACATGGTAATAGCATTCCTTGGGGCTAGAAATTATAGATATATTCATAACATAATATTCCATCTGTGTCATTGGGATACAGCAGAAGCCCAAGGAATACCCTGGAGTACTGACAATGCCAGTGCTCCGTGAATTGCCATTTTGCATGCTATTTACTTGGAACTGCTCAGATGCCTAAGAACCCTACAGAGAGCAAAAGGCGACAGTTGTTCTATCTGTAAAGTGGGATGCTACAATGTGAAGCTGTGGCCATATCCTACAGTGCATTCCTGAGACAAAATGTCATCTTTCTGTAGTGGAAATGAACACAACCCCCTTACTCCACATGTTGATATTGGGCAATTGGTAAATAAACTTTTATCCCAACAGCCTCTTCCCTGATCATAATGTTATTGTTTCCTGACTTTTCATTTCCTTCTAAGAGAGGTATCGCTCTGGGTTTTCCAAGGACAGATGAAGCCTCAGCCCGAATGCAGAATGATGGGGAAGCTGCACACTCAGGAGGTGCTGTAACTTCACCTGAAATAAGGGCCAGGTCTGTTACAGCATTAGTAATCTCAGTTTCCAAAAACTACATATAGTAATTTTGTCTATCTGTCTTTTTATTCCACCCTGATTCCATTTGCACAAATGACTATGGGAAATGGAATTTCTTTCCACTCTAATCACTAACATGGTAATAATTTTGGGAAGAACGCTTTCACATCCTAGACTTTCTGTGAAACTGGACACATGCAAGTCCTAATACACACTTAGGGCGGGCACATCATTTGGACATTTTTTTCCTAATGGTCTTAACCAGATTGATTGAACAGATATTTTATGAGAGTTCAGTTCTGTTAGGTGGGAAAACAGACGCTGAAATGTGCAGAGGTGTTGTGTATTTCTGAAATTAAAGTACATTAATAAAAAAGTATTATAAATTTTGTCTCGTGTGGTAATACGTTGACTGACAATGTACTTTCTCTATGAATTTTCATCTGATGTCTTTCCCCTTTCTCTTCACTCTTGTTTAGGAAAGTCTACTTTCTTGGCTTAAAAATTCTTAAGTATTTGAAGGGATGAAGTAAATTATGTTGTAAATCCACTGTTCTCATCTTGCAGCATTAGCAACTGTTCTAGCATTGGACACTATATTTTAAATGGATGAATTTTCTTTTGCCATCACAGTGTTGAAACTGGACTCTACTGTCAGCAACCCATTAGAAAGCATGTACATCCTTAGGAAGGTTGAACAAAGAGATTCAGCTACTGATAGCTGGCAAATAGGACACCCATTAAAAAGATGAAAAGACTTATGATCACGTGATTTTCCTTTTGTGGGTAGTGTCTAATAGCTTACTGACCTCCAAAGGTGAAAAATGCCAGCCTAATGAGAAAATTGGCAATTTTGTGAATCTTTAAGTCAAGCATTTAAGTAGCCTTGAATAACAAAACCATAAGGAGTACCACAGGGTTTCAGACAAGTGTTCTTTGCCAGGCGAGACAACACAAGATGGAGTAGCTGATTTTCTTCTCCCATTAGGAAAATACACCCCAAAAACATATCACCTGCTAGGATCAAAATGTTTCTGGATTCATTTACTCCATTACCCAAGTGAACTCTCTAGAGAATTAAGCAATAGTTTCCCAGCTTCACATGGACTAAACCTAAAAGCTTGGTAAACACTAGTTTTATCTCACAAACCATAATTTTTAATTGCTAACACACATAGGAAAGGCATAATCCTCCACTGATGATATCATAGTCTACTGCCATGGAAATGACTGCAGTATCATAAACACAGGTTTAAGATGACCTCACTTTCATAGGAAAGAGGGAAATTTCACTGGAATGTGAATGACATAGGGAATAAAAACACATAGATACTATACAGAGAAAAACTCTCTCACTAGCCAATTAAAATATGGAAGATGAAGACGACAGCTAGACTTGCAGCTGAACAGAAAAAGGGTTCTCCTGCCCAAACACTGTGTTACTGCTTATGAGTCTTTGAACAGAGAGCTCTCTGAACTCCTGTCAGGGTTCCCCTTTGTAAGTTCACTACACCAGAGAGGAGTGAAAAATCCCTGCCCCGACAGGCTTACAGTTTAACCACAAGAACATGAACAAAGTAGGGCTATAAGAATACAATGTAGGATCTCAAAACAACATTGTAGCTGGAATGCTTCCTAGAATGAGTAAGTACTTCAGAAGTGGGAGGAAGAGAACTCCACAGTCTCTTGAAGCACACAAAATAAGATGAAGTCAGACACAAATGCAGAAGTACAATCTCAGTGTGGCAAGTGCTAAGCATTTTGGCATTGGCTCAGGAAAATACATATATTTAACCTTCAGCTCTGAAGTATTCTGAGAGGCATCAAGCAACTCACGCATTGGAAGCTGAAATTTGTGTGTAAGCTTTGTGTTGCCATGAGCTGGGAATGTTGAGCACTGTGCTGGACCCCAAATTGAGATGAGACAAGAAGCTTGAACCAAGAACAGGGTGTGGAGAAATGTAGAAGGCGATAATGATCTCACTTAAGTAGAACCTTTCATCTTGAAGGATCTCAAAGCAATTTACAAACTCAAACAGACCAGACACTGCAGCTGGTAGGAACAGAAACAGACAGCTGGGAACTCGTTCATGGGAAGGAGGAGGTAACAGAGGCCAGTGCCATATCTTCCAAAATGCTGGTGCTGGGAGAAGATAGCAGGATTAAAACAGAGCTTTTTCCCTGGTCCTTGCCATGCAGCCATGTGAGAAAATTGCAGTAAGCAAGCAGGCAGGAAGAGCTGACAGAAAGTGAAGGAAGAAACAAGGCGCCTCTGGACAGCAAGGGACCTGTCACTGTTAGAACTGTAGTTTTCCTGCCTTTTATCTCAACTTTGACTCCACAGACTCTTCACAATTTCTGCAGTAAAACCTTAGGTCTTTCCTACCACCTTTGCCATTTTTAACACCTTCCTCCAATTCTCTTTACCTTTTCCCTATCTTTTTACAAAGCAAACTGCCCTTCTTCCTGTCCTCAAACTCTAAATTGTTTTCCAATGTACAGTAGGGCAAATAGTGCTACTCTTGGTGACTGGGAAGCCAAAGAAATTACTTCAGCTATGGCACTCATGTAGTACAGGCCTGACTGTAGTACCACAAAGGGTATTCTTTAGCTCAAAACCACTACTAAATACATACTATTAAAACTTAACTAGATAAACAAGTCTAAAGAACAAGAGGCATATTAGTTATTGCTGAAATGGAATTGCCTCTGGAAGAAAAGACAGTGCCTAATTACAGTAGACAGTAGAGTAGGACACAAAATGAAGGCACCAAATGAAAGGCCAGGGACATTTCAATTAAAGAGAATCCAGAAAGCAACACTTTTTTTTTGCACTTAACTTGAAAGACATTGGGTGACCAGATTCACATTCATATTTCCCGAGACTTTTAAAACTTCCTCCATTTCCATTTAGTAAGGGGAGGAAAAAAAAAAAAGTTTTCATGGATAAGAGCCAAAGACAAGGGCTGAGCAGGTGTTCTAGTACCACCAGTCCTTCTCAGAGAGGGCCCACAGCATCCTCTGTGGCACAAACAACAGTTTCTTTCAGAAGGTGCCAGCTGGGATCAATGGCGCACTGTCTCTCGCTTGGGGTTCATAACCTTAGTTGCAAATGCAGCTCTTGTAATGGGTTAAAAAAAGGCCCTGGTGGCCTTGCCCTAGTTATTTTGTGTTAATTTAAAAAGCGCCCAAGCAGACATTTTCCCTACTTTTCCCTCTTCAATATTTTGTCATTTTTTGTTAGTGGAACTTTGTTGGAAGCTTTTCAGGTGTGGAGTATAACACCAAATACTTTTAACGTGCCAGAACGTTAAATTATGTCTCACCCTAAAATAAACCATCACTCAGATTTTGCTGGGGGACAACAATCTAATTTCAGTTTACAGCAGTGAAAAGCTTCTTTGACATGAATGAGCTTGGATCAGGCCCCACATCAGCAGTGTCTCGGCCACTAGAGATATTCAAAAGCTGTATATGCACAGAAGATAATTTTCTTAGTGAATGTCATTACTGAAGATTTCATCAACTTGATTCTTATCCCATTTTTCTTTTTGGGGCCCCGAGACACAACTTTCTTCCTGCTATGCAAGAGAAGGCAAAGAGAAGTTTCTCTAAACCACATTTAGGTCCTCCAAAATCAGAGCAGAATTTCAAAATGCTGAGCCTGTGCATCCAGCCTTTACTACGCACCCAGACTTTGCTAGGTCAGAAAAGAAGACAAGGGGCAGACAGCACTGGCTCTGAAATCAAGCCCAGATTTTTCACCTTTACATAAATGAAACAATTCACAGATGACACATTCTCTCATGCCTTGATGCCTTTCTCTGAATCCAGAAGATTAATTTCCTCAACTGGACTAAGCTTGTATTCCTTCACAATTGTGCTTTCCCATGCTGCTGGCAATGGCAGATTGACTAGAACGAGGAGTGGCTGCTGCAGGGGAAGCATTACAGATAAAAACAAAAACACAAATGAAATGAATCTGAAGGATTCTAGAACACTTTGCTGCTAGGAGAAGCTGAAGAGCAGAAAAAAATATTAAAACAAGACAAAACCATTAAAGTTGGTGACTGTGCGTGCAGGAGAAATGGTGGAAATGAGAACATGTGTGAGATCTGGAAACAAAGCAAAGAAGAAAATGAAGTCATATGTGAGATTTCCTCTGATCACTCAAAAGAAATGTAAGAAAATTCCTCTTCATATTCCCACCAAAACCTCCTGAAATTATTGTTCCAAATAACGCATTTCTAAAAAAGAAAGTGCATACATAGCTTTGGATCATGGACATATCTAATGTGCCAATGAGCCATTTACTTCAGCACTTCAGCAGACAATAACCACCACTAGAGACTTAAGACGTAGGATCTCACTAGAGGAGATGATACCTTTGCTATTTGGCCCAGGCAGAGGTTGTGCTTGGTTAGCAAAGGTGACGTGATGTGTCTGTCTGGGATCTTTATACTGGGTGTGCTTTTGTCACTGCTGTCCGCCCCAGCTCAGCAACACAGTACTCTGTGTGTACCTCAGTGCCTTCTCTGCCTTGTCTTTCTTCTCCTGCCGAATACTTTCAGTCAATCAGTTTAATACTCACGATAATTATTAAGGCTGGTTGTTACAACAGTAGGCTGGAAGCAGAACTTTTACTTCTACTCCCTAAAGGGAGTGAAGCAACATGACGACAGGAAAGAGGTCCATAGAAAATTCTTTAAATTCTGAACATTCTAACAAATATAGTTTTCCAGTATTTGGACTGTGGTGTCATTCTCTTAAGTTAAACTGAAAGGTTGTTGTTGTTGTGACTATCCAAAGACTGTTTTTCCATCTTACATTTTGTTCTATGCTTGTGCTGTTTTCCATTGCCATGCCAAAATTTCTCCTGTTTATTGTAATTGTTTTAGTGTGTCTGGCTCTCATTGGTTTATATGTTTAGTCTTGTCCTGATTTAATATGAATTAAAATGCCAATGCCACGACCAGTCTGTAAATATGAGTCAGAAGAGAAATTATTTAAATAATACTATGGATAGTACCCGTCTGGTTTGATATCTAGATCATATAGAATAATGCTGTTTTTGTTTTCTATTACCATTGCCTGCTATTGCCAATGAAGTGTTGATTGTGATTGTGACCACAAATATGTTTTGTTCCTGGTCCTACCAAGCCAAAAGAGTGTGGTTTACTGCATGTATGTACGTGAGGTTGTTTTGATCATATGAAGTTCACTTTAGAAAACCCACATTCTGCCACTGCAGCGCTACAGCACAATGAGAAAAGAATTTCCAATGAGAACAGTGTTTTAAAAGCAAACCATTGGGCCTCTTCCCTTTAGAAGAATTTTAAGACACACTACCCTTTCTTCTGAATTTGATTATTTCTCAAAATAATCAAATCTGAATACCTGTCTTTAACAGAAAGTCCCTGTCTTTTTCTGCCTCAGTCATTACATAAAATACAGCAAATTTCAAACTGTACGTTTCCATTTCACACAGAGGTTACGCTTCTTTAAATCATCAGTTTACTGTACTGAGTAAAAACATCATGCATTGATTTTTTTAGTGGTGAATCTGGCTACCATATGTCCAATGGTAGCTTGAAACTTTTCACTACCTTGTCTCTACAGACCTGGGAATGCTTAACATTTAAAGTCTGACACTACCATTTAAAGTCTGACACCCTGAGCTTCTAGCTGTCCAGACAGAAGGACAAGGTTGTATTTTAAAGGGCCAACATGGTATTTTACCAGTTTGAGTTACAACACAGTAACTCAGAGTTTGTGTAGCTCTTACAGAGTCTCAATCAATATCATTATCTTCTAAGAAGACAGGCTTTAGTGTTGAGCAGTGAATATGCCCATCAAACACAATGTATCCAAAAATGTGTCTGACCTCCTCTGCGTGACTCACAAATTCATTCGGGCTCCTCCAGATGAGTGATAGGCATTTAACATGATCACTGCTATCCAAGTCTCTTGCAAACTGAAACAACAGCATAAATGGCACAAAAACTCACAATCCCCACCCGAATGCTCTTTCATTCCAGCTGAAAAGAACCCTAGCTTTAAATCTAGAATATGCAGCCCCCTCTAAATCCCAGATACAAAGACATTCAAGAGTTATGCTCCTGGCACCAATCCTAATCCTAACCCGACAGTTTTTACCACATTTAATAAAACTTGTTTATAGTTTCCTGTTCCACCTAGGTGCAACGAAGCTTACTGCTTAGTCCTTTCCGGTAATTTTACACAGATTTTTGTAACTCAGGATACATTTAAACTATGCCTACACTGGTACTATATGGAGACTTTTTCCAGATTAAACTCTTGTCAGCTAAACTTAAACACACTCTTTTTCTTATTTTGTTAAGTGTTTGTAGTCCTGTGCTAGTAACAGAAAGAATGAAGCTGTCCCTTGCAAATTAGCTTAGCACACATAAAAAGCTCTCCACCGCTCCTTAAAGTAGAGGCTAATAATGGTGAGTCAGATACATGCTTGTGATAGCATTTGTACAATTGAAGAAATCCTCTCAACTGATTGAAAAATGAAATGGCTTTTCTTTGACCACTTAATCTCAGTGTAACAGCATCTATCACTACAGCCCACGCTGTAATCTCTGGTTACAGTGTGGCCAGCTAATATGGCTTCAAATGAATGGTGCATTCCTATCATATCAAATTTGCAGCCAAAAAAAACTAAAAAAGGGAGTTTTCTTGTTTGTTTGTTTGTTTAAGTGTCAAAAAAAGCCCAAAGCTGCAGCTGTCAGAACTTTTTGATTATTTTTTCCTCTACACTTTCAACAGACAGGAAAAGGAACGTCTTGAGGTTAGAGCACCACATTTTACATTTCAGTGCAACGTCACGAGCATCTGATAGCTCATTCACACATAACGTCAAGATCAGTTCCATAGTTCTTACTCTGACTTACAAGACAACTATTCCTCTTGGAAAGCTGCCATCGTGTTCTGCAGATTACATAAAGCATTAAATCTTTCTGACACAGGTTCTGTGATTATTTAAGGGATTTAATCATTTCTGCAACACAAGTCTATACCTAAATGGTACTTACTCCTCAGCATATTCTTCTAATCACATATTCTGCACTTTCTTGGCCTACAGGCTTTGGTATAATTGTCTGTGGATAGAGGATACTTTTTTACTGCAGAATTCCTAGCAGGACCAGCTGATGCAGTCCAGATACATAAACTTTTAAAGCCTATTTTAACCAAGTCTGCATATATAGTTTAGAAACAGATGTGTTT